>NW_027125327.1:0-97209 GCF_033026475.1 Channa argus
TGAAAGGAAAGTGGGTTTGCCTTCATAGTTGACCCAGAACAACTCAGTTCAGCATGGAAATATCATTGCAACAGCTTTTATTTAGCCAGAAATCAAGAGTGTAAGTTTTTATGCGCTTAAAAGCATTTTCAGGCGAATGAGCTGATTTCTGCCAAATGCAGCAAAATACTGAAGGGAAAGTGGGTTTGCCTTCATAGTTGACCCAGAACAACTCAGTTCAGCATGGAAATATCATTGCAACAGCTTTTATTTAGCCAGAAATCAAGAGTGTAAGTTTTTATGCGCTTAAAAGCATTTTCAGGCCGAATGAGCAAATATGCTTGTTTCTGCCAATTGCAGCAAAATACTGAAAGGAAAGTGGGTTTGCCTTCATAGTTGACCCAGAACAACTCAGTTCAGCATGGAAATATCATTGCAACAGCTTTTATTTAGCCAGAAATCAAGAGTGTAAGTTTTTATGCGCTTAAAAGCATTTTCAGGCCGAATGAGCAAATATGCTTGTTTCTGCCAATTGCAGCAAAATACTGAAGGAAAGTGGGTTTACCTTCATAGTTGACCCAGAAAAACTCAGTTCAGCATGGAAATATCATTGCAACAGCTTTTATTTAGCCAGAAATCAAGAGTGTAAGTTTTTATGCGCTTAAAAGCATTTTCAGGCCGAATGAGCAAATATGCTTGTTTCTGCCAATTGCAGCAAATACTGAAAGGAAAGTGGGTTTGCCTTCATAGTTGACCCAGAACAACTCAGTTCAGCATGGAAATATCATTGCAACAGCTTTTATTTAGCCAGAAATCAAGAGTGTAAGTTTTTATGCGCTTAAAAGCATTTTCAGGCCGAATGAGCAAATATGCTTGTTTCTGCCAATTGCAGCAAAATACTGAAAGGAAAGTGGGTTTTGCCTTCATAGTTGACCCAGAACAACTCAGTTCAGCATGGAAATATCATTGCAACAGCTTTTATTTAGCCAGAAATCAAGAGTGTAAGTTTTTATGCGCTTAAAAGCATTTTCAGGCCGAATGAGCAAATATGCTTGTTTCTGCCAATTGCAGCAAAATACTGAAGGGAAAGTGGGTTTGCCTTCATAGTTGACCCAGAACAACTCAGTTCAGCATGGAAATATCATTGCAACAGCTTTTATTTAGCCAGAAATCAAGAGTGTAAGTTTTTATGCGCTTAAAAGCATTTTCAGGCCGAATGAGCAAATATGCTTGTTTCTGCCAATTGCAGCAAAATACTGAAAGGAAAGTGGGTTTGCCTTCATAGTTGACCCAGAACAACTCAGTTCAGCATGGAAATATCATTGCAACAGCTTTTATTTAGCCAGAAATCAAGAGTGTAAGTTTTTATGCGCTTAAAAGCATTTTCAGGCCGAATGAGCAAATATGCTTGTTTCTGCCAATTGCAGCAAAATACTGAAAGGAAAGTGGGTTTACCTTCATAGTTGACCCAGAAAAACTCAGTTCAGCATGGAAATATCATTGCAACAGCTTTTATTTAGCCAGAAATCAAGAGTGTAAGTTTTTATGCGCTTAAAAGCATTTTCAGGCCGAATGAGCAAATATGCTTGTTTCTGCCAATTGCAGCAAAATACTGAAAGGAAAGTGGGTTTGCCTTCATAGTTGACCCAGAACAACTCAGTTCAGCATGGAAATATCATTGCAACAGCTTTTATTTAGCCAGAAATCAAGAGTGTAAGTTTTTATGCGCTTAAAAGCATTTTCAGGCCGAATGAGCAAATATGCTTGTTTCTGCCAATTGCAGCAAAATACTGAAAGGAAAGTGGGTTTGCCTTCATAGTTGACCCAGAACAACTCAGTTCAGCATGGGAATATCATTGCAACAGCTTTTATTTAGCCAGAAATCAAGAGTGTAAGTTTTTATGCGCTTAAAAGCATTTTCAGGCCGAATGAGCAAATATGCTTGTTTCTGCCAATTGCAGCAAAATACTGAAAGGAAAGTGGGTTTTGCCTTCATAGTTGACCCAGAACAACTCAGTTCAGCATGGAAATATCATTGCAACAGCTTTTATTTAGCCAGAAATCAAGAGTGTAAGTTTTTATGCGCTTAAAAGCATTTCAGGCCGAATGAGCAAATATGCTTGTTTCTGCCAATTGCAGCAAAATACTGAAGGGAAAGTGGGTTTGCCTTCATAGTTGACCCAGAACAACTCAGTTCAGCATGGAAATATCATTGCAACAGCTTTTATTTAGCCAGAAATCAAGAGTGTAAGTTTTTATGCGCTTAAAAGCATTTTCAGGCCGAATGAGCTGATTTCTGCCAAATGCAGCAAAATACTGAAGGGAAAGTGGGTTTGCCTTCATAGTTGACCCAGAACAACTCAGTTCAGCATGGAAATATCATTGCAACAGCTTTTATTTAGCCAGAAATCAAGAGTGTAAGTTTTTATGCGCTTAAAAGCATTTTCAGCCGAATGAGCAAATATGCTTGTTTCTGCCAATTGCAGCAAAATACTGAAAGGAAAGTGGGTTTGCCTTCATACTTGACCCAGAACAACTCAGTTCAGCATGGAAATATCATTGCAACAGCTTTTATTTAGCCAGAAATCAAGAGTGTAAGTTTTTATGCGCTTAAAAGCATTTTCAGGCCGAATGAGCAAATATGCTTGTTTCTGCCAATTGCAGCAAAATACTGAAAGGAAAGTGGGTTTGCTTCATAGTTGACCCAGAACAACTCAGTTCAGCATGGAAATATCATTGCAACAGCTTTTATTTAGCCAGAAATCAAGAGTGTAAGTTTTTATGCGCTTAAAAGCATTTTCAGGCCGAATGAGCAAATATGCTTGTTTCTGCCAATTGCAGCAAAATACTGAAAGGAAAGTGGGTTTGCCTTCATAGTTGACCCAGAACAACTCAGTTCAGCATGGAAATATCATTGCAACAGCTTTTATTTAGCCAGAAAACAAGAGTGTAAGTTTTTATGCGCTTAAAAGCATTTTCAGGCCGAATGAGCTGATTTCTGCCAAATGCAGCAAAATACTGAAGGGAAAGTGGGTTTGCCTTCATAGTTGACCCAGAACAACTCAGTTCAGCATGGAAATATCATTGCAACAGCTTTTATTTAGCCAGAAATCAAGAGTGTAAGTTTTTATGCGCTTCAAAGCATTTTCAGGCCGAATGAGCAAATATGCTTGTTTCTGCCAATTGCAGCAAAATACTGAAGGAAAGTGGGTTTGCCTTCATAGTTGACCCAGAACAACTCAGTTCAGCATGGAAATATCATTGCAACAGCTTTTATTTAGCCAGAAATCAAGAGTGTAAGTTTTTATGCGCTTAAAAGCATTTTCAGGCCGAATGAGCAAATATGCTTGTTTCTGCCAAATGCAGCTAAATACTGAAGGGAAAGTGGGTTTGCCTTCATAGTTGACCCAGAACAACTCAGTTCAGCATGGAAATATCATTGCAACAGCTTTTATTTAGCCAGAAATCAAGAGTGTAAGTTTTTATGCGCTTAAAAGGATTTTCAGGCCGAATGAGCAAATATGCTTGTTTCTGCCAATTGCAGCAAAATACTGAAAGGAAAGTGGGTTTGCCTTCATAGTTGACCCAGAACAACTCAGTTCAGCATGGAAATATCATTGCAACAGCTTTTATTTAGCCAGAAATCAAGAGTGTAAGTTTTTATGCGCTTAAAAGCATTTTCAGGCCGAATGAGCAAATATGCTTGTTTCTGCCAATTGCAGCAAAATACTGAAAGGAAAGTGGGTTTGCCTTCATAGTTGACCCAGAACAACTCAGTTCAGCATGGAAATATCATTGCAACAGCTTTTATTTAGCCAGAAATCAAGAGTGTAAGTTTTTATGCGCTTAAAAGCATTTTCAGGCCGAATGAGCAAATATGCTTGTTTCTGCCAATTGCAGCAAAATACTGAAAGGAAAGTGGGTTTGCCTTCATAGTTGACCCAGAACAACTCAGTTCAGCATGGAAATATCATTGCAACAGCTTTTATTTAGCCAGAAATCAAGAGTGTAAGTTTTTATGCGCTTAAAAGCATTTTCAGGCCGAATGAGCAAATATGATTGTTTCTGCCAATTGCAGCAAAATACTGAAAGGAAAGTGGGTTTGCCTTCATAGTTGACCCAGAACAACTCAGTTCAGCATGGAAATATCATTGCAACAGCTTTTATTTAGCCAGAAATCAAGAGTGTAAGTTTTTATGCGCTTAAAAGCATTTTCAGGCCGAATGAGCAAATATGCTTGTTTCTGCCAATTGCAGCAAAATACTGAAAGGAAAGTGGGTTTGCCTTCATAGTTGACCCAGAACAACTCAGTTCAGCATGGAAATATCATTGCAACAGCTTTTATTTAGCCAGAAATCAAGAGTGTAAGTTTTGATGCGCTTAAAAGCATTTTCAGGCCGAATGAGCAAATATGCTTGTTTCTGCCAATTGCAGCAAAATACTGAAAGGAAAGTGGGTTTGCCTTCATAGTTGACCCAGAACAACTCAGTTCAGCATGGAAATATCATTGCAACAGCTTTTATTTAGCCAGAAATCAAGAGTGTAAGTTTTTATGCGCTTAAAAGCATTTTCAGGCCGAATGAGCTGATTTCTGCCAAATGCAGCAAAATACTGAAGGGAAAGTGGGTTTGCCTTCATAGTTGACCCAGAACAACTCAGTTCAGCATGGAAATATCATTGCAACAGCTTTTATTTAGCCAGAAATCAAGAGTGTAAGTTTTTATGCGCTTAAAAGCATTTTCAGGCCGAATGAGCAAATATGCTTGTTTCTGCCAATTGCAGCAAAATACTGAAAGGAAAGTGGGATTGCCTTCGTTCTTGACCCAGAAAAACTCAGTTCAGCATGGAAATATCATTGCAACAGCTTTTATTTAGCCAGAAATCAAGAGTGTAAGTTTTTATGCGCTTAAAAGCATTTTCAGGCCGAATGAGCTGATTTCTGCCAAATGCAGCAAAATACTGAAGGGAAAGTGGGTTTGCCTTCATAGTTGACCCAGAACAACTCAGTTCAGCATGGAAATATCATTGCAACAGCTTTTATTTAGCCAGAAATCAAGAGTGTAAGTTTTTATGCGCTTAAAAGCATTTTCAGGCCGAATGAGCTGATTTCTGCCAAATGCAGCAAAATACTGAAGGGAAAGTGGATTTGCCTTCATAGTTGACCCAGAACAACTCAGTTCAGCATGGAAATATCATTGCAACAGCTTTTATTTAGCCAGAAATCAAGAGTGTAAGTTTTTATGCGCTTAAAAGCATTTTCAGGCCGAATGAGCTGATTTCTGCCAAATGCAGCAAAATACTGAAGGGAAAGTGGGTTTGCCTTCATAGTTGACCCAGAACAACTCAGTTCAGCATGGAAATATCATTGCAACAGCTTTTATTTAGCCAGAAATCAAGAGTGTAAGTTTTTATGCGCTTAAAAGCATTTTCAGGCCGAATGAGCAAATATGCTTGTTTCTGCCAATTGCAGCAAAATACTGAAAGGAAAGTGGGTTTGCCTTCATAGTTGACCCAGAGCAACTCAGTTCAGCATGGAAATATCATTGCAACAGCTTTTATTTAGCCAGAAATCAAGAGTGTAAGTTTTTATGCGCTTAAAAGCATTTTCAGGCCGAATGAGCAAATATGCTTGTTTCTGCCAATTGCAGCAAAATACTGAAAGGAAAGTGGGTTTGCCTTCATAGTTGACCCAGAACAACTCAGTTCAGCATGGAAATATCATTGCAACAGCTTTTATTTAGCCATAAATCAAGAGTGTAAGTTTTTATGCGCTTAAAAGCATTTTCAGGCCGAATGAGCAAATATGCTTGTTTCTGCCAATTGCAGCAAAATACTGAAAGGAAAGTGGGTTTGCCTTCATAGTTGACCCAGAACAACTCAGTTCAGCATGGAAATATCATTGCAACAGCTTTTATTTAGCCAGAAATCAAGAGTGTAAGTTTTTATGCGCTTAAAAGCATTTTCAGGCTGAATGAGCAAATATGCTTGTTTTTGCTAATTGCAGCAAAATACTGAAAGGAAAGTGGGTTTGCCTTCATAGTTGACCCAGAAAAACTCAGTTCAGCATGGAAATATCATTGCAACAGCTTTTATTTAGCCAGAAATCAAGAGTGTAAGTTTTTATGCGCTTAAAAGCATTTTCAGGCCGAATGAGCTGATTTCTGCCAAATGCAGCAAAATACTGAAGGGAAAGTGGGTTTGCCTTCATAGTTGACCCAGAACAACTCGGTTCAGCATGGAAATATCATTGCAACAGCTTTTATTTAGCCAGAAATCAAGAGTGTAAGTTTTTATGCGCTTAAAAGCATTTTCAGGCCGAATGAGCAAATATGCTTGTTTCTGCCAATTGCAGCAAAATACTGAAAGGAAAGTGGGTTTGCCTTCATAGTTGACCCAGAACAACTCAGTTCAGCATGGAAATATCATTGCAACAGCTTTTATTTAGCCAGAAATCAAGAGTGTAAGTTTTTATGCGCTTAAAAGCATTTTCAGGCCGAATGAGCTGATTTCTGCCAAATGCAGCAAAATACTGAAGGGAAAGTGGGTTTGCCTTCATAGTTGACCCAGAACAACTCAGTTCAGCATGGAAATATCATTGCAACAGCTTTTATTTAGCCAGAAATCAAGAGTGTAAGTTTTTATGCGCTTAAAAGCATTTTCAGGCCGAATGAGCAAATATGCTTGTTTCTGCCAATTGCAGCAAAATACTGAAAGGAAAGTGGGTTTGCCTTCATAGTTGACCCAGAACAACTCAGTTCAGCATGGAAATATCATTGCAACAGCTTTTATTTAGCCAGAAATCAAGAGTGTAAGTTTTTATGCGCTTAAAAGCATTTTCAGGCCGAATGAGCAAATATGCTTGTTTCTGCCAATTGCAGCAAAATACTGAAAGGAAAGTGGGTTTGCCTTCATAGTTGACCCAGAACAACTCAGTTCAGCATGGAAATATCATTGCAACAGCTTTTATTTAGCCAGAAATCAAGAGTGTAAGTTTTTATGCGCTTAAAAGCATTTTCAGGCCGAATGAGCAAATATGCTTGTTTCTGCCAATTGCAGCAAAATACTGAAAGGAAAGTGGGTTTGCCTTCATAGTTGACCCAGAACAACTCAGTTCAGCATGGAAATATCATTGCAACAGCTTTTATTTAGCCAGAAATCAAGAGTGTAAGTTTTTATGCGCTTAAAAGCATTTTCAGGCCGAATGAGCAAATATGCTTGTTTCTGCCAATTGCAGCAAAATACTGAAAGGAAAGTGGGTTTGCCTTCATAGTTGACCCAGAGCAACTCAGTTCAGCATGGAAATATCATTGCAACAGCTTTTATTTAGCCAGAAATCAAGAGTGTAAGTTTTTATGCGCTTAAAAGCATTTACAGGCCGAATGAGCAAATATGCTTGTTTCTGCCAATTGCAGCAAAATACTGAAAGGAAAGTGGGTTTGCCTTCATAGTTGACCCAGAACAACTCAGTTCAGCATGGAAATATCATTGCAACAGCTTTTATTTAGCCAGAAATCAAGAGTGTAAGTTTTTATGCGCTTAAAAGCATTTTCAGGCCGAATGAGCAAATATGCTTGTTTCTGCCAATTGCAGCAAAATACTGAAGGGAAAGTGGGTTTGCCTTCATAGTTGACCCAGAACAACTCAGTTCAGCATGGAAATATCATTGCAACAGCTTTTATTTAGCCAGAAATCAAGAGTGTAAGTTTTTATGCGCTTAAAAGCATTTTCAGGCCGAATGAGCAAATATGCTTGTTTCTGCCAATTGCAGCAAAATACTGAAAGGAAAGTGGGTTTGCCTTCATAGTTGACCCAGAACAACTCAGTTCAGCATGGAAATATCATTGCAACAGCTTTTATTTAGCCAGAAATCAAGAGTGTAAGTTTTTATGCGCTTAAAAGCATTTTCAGGCCGAATGAGCTGATTTCTGCCAAATGCAGCAAAATACTGAAGGGAAAGTGGGTTTGCCTTCATAGTTGACCCAGAACAACTCAGTTCAGCATGGAAATATCATTGCAACAGCTTTTATTTAGCCAGAAATCAAGAGTGTAAGTTTTTATGCGCTTAAAAGCATTTTCAGGCCGAATGAGCAAATATGCTTGTTTCTGCCAATTGCAGCAAAATACTGAAAGGAAAGTGGGTTTGCCTTCATAGTTGACCCAGAACAACTCAGTTCAGCATGGAAATATCATTGCAACAGCTTTTATTTAGCCAGAAATCAAGAGTGTAAGTTTTTATGCGCTTAAAAGCATTTTCAGGCCGAATGAGCAAATATGCTTGTTTCTGCCAATTGCAGCAAAATACTGAAAGGAAAGTGGGTTTACCTTCATAGTTGACCCAGAAAACTCAGTTCAGCATGGAAATATCATTGCAACAGCTTTTATTTAGCCAGAAATCAAGAGTGTAAGTTTTTATGCGCTTAAAAGCATTTTCAGGCCGAATGAGCAAATATGCTTGTTTCTGCCAATTGCAGCAAAATACTGAAAGGAAAGTGGGTTTGCCTTCATAGTTGACCCAGAACAACTCAGTTCAGCATGGAAATATCATTGCAACAGCTTTTATTTAGCCAGAAATCAAGAGTGTAAGTTTTTATGCGCTTAAAAGCATTTTCAGGCCGAATGAGCAAATATGCTTGTTTCTGCCAATTGCAGCAAAATACTGAAAGGAAAGTGGGTTTGCCTTCATAGTTGACCCAGAACAACTCAGTTCAGCATGGAATATCATTGCAACAGCTTTTATTTAGCCAGAAATCAAGAGTGTAAGTTTTTATGCGCTTAAAAGCATTTTCAGGCCGAATGAGCAAATATGCTTGTTTCTGCCAATTGCAGCAAAATACTGAAAGGAAAGTGGGTTTGCCTTCATAGTTGACCCAGAACAACTCAGTTCAGCATGGAAATATCATTGCAACAGCTTTTATTTAGCCAGAAATCAAGAGTGTAAGTTTTTATGCGCTTAAAAGCATTTTCAGGCCGAATGAGCTGATTTCTGCCAAATGCAGCAAAATACTGAAGGGAAAGTGGGTTTGCCTTCATAGTTGACCCAGAACAACTCAGTTCAGCATGGAAATATCATTGCAACAGCTTTTATTTAGCCAGAAATCAAGAGTGTAAGTTTTTATGCGCTTAAAAGCATTTTCAGGCCGAATGAGCAAATATGCTTGTTTCTGCCAATTGCAGCAAAATACTGAAAGGAAAGTGGGTTTGCCTTCATAGTTGACCCAGAACAACTCAGTTCAGCATGGAAATATCATTGCAACAGCTTTTATTTAGCCAGAAATCAAGAGTGTAAGTTTTTATGCGCTTAAAAGCATTTTCAGGCCGAATGAGCAAATATGCTTGTTTCTGCCAATTGCAGCAAAATACTGAAAGGAAAGTGGGTTTGCCTTCATAGTTGACCCAGAACAACTCAGTTCAGCATGGAAATATCATTGCAACAGCTTTTATTTAGCCAGAAATCAAGAGTGTAAGTTTTTATGCGCTTAAAAGCATTTTCAGGCCGAATGAGCAAATATGATTGTTTCTGCCAATTGCAGCAAAATACTGAAAGGAAAGTGGGTTTGCCTTCATAGTTGACCCAGAACAACTCAGTTCAGCATGGAAATATCATTGCAACAGCTTTTATTTAGCCAGAAATCAAGAGTGTAAGTTTTTATGCGCTTAAAAGCATTTTCAGGCCGAATGAGCAAATATGCTTGTTTCTGCCAATTGCAGCAAAATACTGAAAGGAAAGTGGGTTTGCCTTCATAGTTGACCCAGAACAACTCAGTTCAGCATGGAAATATCATTGCAACAGCTTTTATTTAGCCAGAAATCAAGAGTGTAAGTTTTGATGCGCTTAAAAGCATTTTCAGGCCGAATGAGCAAATATGCTTGTTTCTGCCAATTGCAGCAAAATACTGAAAGGAAAGTGGGTTTGCCTTCATAGTTGACCCAGAACAACTCAGTTCAGCATGGAAATATCATTGCAACAGCTTTTATTTAGCCAGAAATCAAGAGTGTAAGTTTTTATGCGCTTAAAAGCATTTTCAGGCTGAATGAGCTGATTTCTGCCAATTGCAGCAAAATACTGAAAGGAAAGTGGGTTTGCCTTCATAGTTGACCCAGAACAACTCAGTTCAGCATGGAAATATCATTGCAACAGCTTTTATTTCGCCAGAAATCAAGAGTGTAAGTTTTTATGCGCTTAAAAGCATTTTCAGGCCGAATGAGCTGATTTCTGCCAAATGCAGCAAAATACTGAAGGGAAAGTGGGTTTGCCTTCATAGTTGACCCAGAACAACTCAGTTCAGCATGGAAATATCATTGCAACAGCTTTTATTTAGCCAGAAATCAAGAGTGTAAGTTTTTATGCGCTTAAAAGCATTTTCAGGCCGAATGAGCAAATATGCTTGTTTCTGCCAATTGCAGCAAAATACTGAAAGGAAAGTGGGTTTGCCTTCATAGTTGACCCAGAAAAACTCAGTTCAGCATGGAAATATCATTGCAACAGCTTTTATTTAGCCAGAAATCAAGAGTGTAAGTTTTTATGCGCTTAAAAGCATTTTCAGGCCGAATGAGCTGATTTCTGCCAAATGCAGCAAAATACTGAAGGGAAAGTGGGTTTGCCTTCATAGTTGACCCAGAACAACTCAGTTCAGCATGGAAATATCATTGCAACAGCTTTTATTTAGCCAGAAATCAAGAGTGTAAGTTTTTATGCGCTTAAAAGCATTTTCAGGCCGAATGAGCAAATATGCTTGTTTCTGCCAATTGCAGCAAAATACTGAAAGGAAAGTGGGTTTGCCTTCATAGTTGACCCAGAACAACTCAGTTCAGCATGGAAATATCATTGCAACAGCTTTTATTTAGCCAGAAATCAAGAGTGTAAGTTTTTATGCGCTTAAAAGCATTTTCAGGCCGAATGAGCAAATATGCTTGTTTCTGCCAATTGCAGCAAAATACTGAAAGGAAAGTGGGTTTGCCTTCATAGTTGACCCAGAACAACTCAGTTCAGCATGGGAATATCATTGCAACAGCTTTTATTTAGCCAGAAATCAAGAGTGTAAGTTTTTATGCGCTTAAAAGCATTTTCAGGCCGAATGAGCAAATATGCTTGTTTCTGCCAATTGCAGCAAAATACTGAAGGGAAAGTGGGTTTGCCTTCATAGTTGACCCAGAACAACTCAGTTCAGCATGGAAATATCATTTCAACAGCTTTTATTTAGCCAGAAATCAAGAGTGTAAGTTTTTATGCGCCTAAAAGCATTTTCAGGCCGAATGAGCTGATTTCTGCCAAATGCAGCAAAATACTGAAAGGAAAGTGGGTTTTGCCTTCATAGTTGACCCAGAACAACTCAGTTCAGCATGGAAATATCATTGCAACAGCTTTTATTTAGCCAGAAATCAAGAGTGTAAGTTTTTATGCGCTTAAAAGCATTTTCAGGCCGAATGAGCAAATATGCTTGTTTCTGCCAATTGCAGCAAAATACTGAAGGGAAAGTGGGTTTGCCTTCATAGTTGACCCAGAACAACTCAGTTCAGCATGGAAATATCATTGCAACAGCTTTTATTTAGCCAGAAATCAAGAGTGTAAGTTTTTATGCGCTTAAAAGCATTTTCAGGCCGAATGAGCTGATTTCTGCCAAATGCAGCAAAATACTGAAGGGAAAGTGGGTTTGCCTTCATAGTTGACCCAGAACAACTCAGTTCAGCATGGAAATATCATTGCAACAGCTTTTATTTAGCCAGAAAACAAGAGTGTAAGTTTTTATGCGCTTAAAAGCATTTTCAGGCCGAATGAGCTGATTTCTGCCAAATGCAGCAAAATACTGAAGGGAAAGTGGGTTTGCCTTCATAGTTGACCCAGAACAACTCAGTTCAGCATGGAAATATCATTGCAACTGCTTTTATTTAGCCAGAAATCAAGAGTGTAAGTTTTTATGCGCTTAAAAGCATTTTCAGGCCGAATGAGCTGATTTCTGCCAAATGCAGCAAAATACTGAAGGGAAAGTGGGTTTGCCTTCATAGTTGACCCAGAACAACTCAGTTCAGCATGGAAATATCATTGCAACAGCTTTTATTTAGCCAGAAATCAAGAGTGTAAGTTTTTATGCGCTTAAAAGCATTTTCAGGCCGAATGAGCAAATATGCTTGTTTCTGCCAATTGCAGCAAAATACTGAAAGGAAAGTGGGTTTGCCTTCATAGTTGACCCAGAACAACCCAGTTTAGCATGGAAATATCATTGCAACAGCTTTTATTTAGCCAGAAATCAAGAGTGTAAGTTTTTATGCGCTTAAAAGCATTTTCAGGCCGAATGAGCAAATATGCTTGTTTCTGCCAATTGCAGCAAAATACTGAAAGGAAAGTGGGTTTGCCTTCATAGTTGACCCAGAACAACTCAGTTCAGCATGGAAATATCATTGCAACAGCTTTTATTTAGCCAGAAATCAAGAGTGTAAGTTTTTATGCGCTTAAAAGCATTTTCAGGCCGAATGAGCTGATTTCTGCCAAATGCAGCAAAATACTGAAGGGAAAGTGGGTTTGCCTTCATAGTTGACCCAGAACAACTCAGTTCAGCATGGAAATATCATTGCAACAGCTTTTATTTAGCCAGAAATCAAGAGTGTAAGTTTTTATGCGCTTAAAAGCATTTTCAGGCCGAATGAGCTGATTTCTGCCAAATGCAGCAAAATACTGAAGGGAAAGTGGGTTTGCCTTCATAGTTGACCCAGAACAACTCAGTTCAGCATGGAAATATCATTGCAACAGCTTTTATTTAGCCAGAAATCAAGAGTGTAAGTTTTTATGCGCTTAAAAGCATTTTCAGGCCGAATGAGCTGATTTCTGCCAAATGCAGCAAAATACTGAAGGGAAAGTGGGTTTGCCTTCATAGTTGACCCAGAACAACTCAGTTCAGCATGGAAATATCATTGCAACAGCTTTTATTTAGCCAGAAATCAAGAGTGTAAGTTTTTATGCGCTTAAAAGCATTTTCAGGCCGAATGAGCTGATTTCTGCCAAATGCAGCAAAATACTGAAGGGAAAGTGGGTTTGCCTTCATAGTTGACCCAGAACAACTCAGTTCAGCATGGAAATATCATTGCAACAGCTTTTATTTAGCCAGAAATCAAGAGTGTAAGTTTTTATGCGCTTAAAAGCATTTTCAGGCTGAATGAGCTGATTTCTGCCAAATGCAGCAAAATACTGAAGGGAAAGTGGGTTTGCCTTCATAGTTGACCCAGAACAACTCATTTCAGCATGGAAATATCATTGCAACAGCTTTTATTTAGCCAGAAATCAAGAGTGTAAGTTTTTATGCGCTTAAAAGCATTTTCAGGCCGAATGAGCAAATATGCTTGTTTCTGCCAATTGCAGCAAAATACTGAAAGGAAAGTGGGTTTGCCTTCATAGTTGACCCAGAACAACTCAGTTCAGCATGGAAATATCATTGCAACAGCTTTTATTTAGCCAGAAATCAAGAGTGTAAGTTTTTATGCGTTTAAAAGCATTTTCAGGCCGAATGAGCAAATATGCTTGTTTCTGCCAATTGCAGCAAAATACTGAAAGGAAAGTGGGTTTGCCTTCATAGTTGACCCAGAACAACTCAGTTCAGCATGGAAATATCATTGCAACAGCTTTTATTTAGCCAGAAATCAAGAGTGTAAGTTTTTATGCGCTTAAAAGCATTTTCAGGCCGAATGAGCTGATTTCTGCCAAATGCAGCAAAATACTGAAGGGAAAGTGGGTTTGCCTTCATAGTTGACCCAGAACAACTCAGTTCAGCATGGAAATATCATTGCAACAGCTTTTATTTAGCCAGAAATCAAGAGTGTAACTTTTTATGCGCTTAAAAGCATTTTCAGGCCGAATGAGCAAATATGCTTGTTTCTGCCAATTGCAGCAAAATACTGAAAGGAAAGTGGGTTTGCCTTCATAGTTGACCCAGAACAACTCAGTTCAGCATGGAAATATCATTGCAACAGCTTTTATTTAGCCAGAAATCAAGAGTGTAAGTTTTTATGCGCTTAAAAGCATTTTCAGGCTGAATGAGCTGATTTCTGCCAAATGCAGCAAAATACTGAAGGGAAAGTGGGTTTGCCTTCATAGTTGACCCAGAACAACTCAGTTCAGCAGGGAAATATCATTGCAACAGCTTTTATTTAGCCAGAAATCAAGAGTGTAAGTTTTTATGCGCTTAAAAGCATTTTCAGGCCGAATGAGCAAATATGCTTGTTTCTGCCAATTGCAGCAAAATACTGAAAGGAAAGTGGGTTTGCCTTCATAGTTGACCCAGAACAACTCAGTTCAGCAAGGAAATATCATTGCAAAAGCTTTTATTTAGCCAGAAATCAAGAGTGTAATTTTTTATGCGCTTAAAAGCATTTTCAGGCCGAATGAGCTTATTTCTGCCAAATGCAGCAAAATACTGAAGGGAAAGTGGGTTTGCCTTCATAGTTGACCCAGAACAACTCAGTTCAGCATGGAAATATCATTGCAACAGCTTTTATTTAGCCAGAAATCAAGAGTGTAAGTTTTTATGCGCTTAAAAGCATTTTCAGGCCGAATGAGCAAATATGCTTGTTTCTGCCAATTGCAGCAAAATACTGAAAGGAAAGTGGGTTTGCCTTCAGAGTTGACCCAGAACAACTCAGTTCAGCATGGAAATATCATTGCAACAGCTTTTATTTAGCCAGAAATCAAGAGTGTAAGTTTTTATGCGCTTAAAAGCATTTTCAGGCCAAATGAGCTGATTTCTGCCAAATGCAGCAAAATACTGAAGGGAAAGTGAGTTTGCCTTCATAGTTGACCCAGAACAACTCAGTTCAGCATGGAAATATCATTGCAACAGCTTTTATTTAGCCAGAAATCAAGAGTGTAAGTTTTTATGCGCTTAAAAGCATTTTCAGGCCGAATGAGCTGATTTCTGCCAAATGCAGCAAAATACTGAAGGGAAAGTGGGTTTGCCTTCATAGTTGACCCAGAACAACTCATTTCAGCATGGAAATATCATTGCAACAGCTTTTATTTAGCCAGAAATCAAGAGTGTAAGTTTTTATGCGCTTAAAAGCATTTTCAGGCCGAATGAGCAAATATGCTTGTTTCTGCCAATTGCAGCAAAATACTGAAAGGAAAGTGGGTTTGCCTTCATAGTTGACCCAGAACAACTCAGTTCAGCATGGAAATATCATTGCAACAGCTTTTATTTAGCCAGAAATCAAGAGTGTAAGTTTTTATGCGCTTAAAAGCATTTTCAGGCCGAATGAGCTGATTTCTGCCAAATGCAGCAAAATACTGAAGGGAAAGTGGGTTTGCCTTCATAGTTGACCCAGAACAACTCAGTTCAGCATGGAAATATCACTGCAACAGCTTTTATTTAGCCAGAAATCAAGAGTGTAAGTTTTTATGCGCTTAAAAGCATTTTCAGGCCGAATGAGCAAATATGCTTGTTTCTGCCAATTGCAGCAAAATACTGAAAGGAAAGTGGGTTTGCCTTCATAGTTGACCCAGAACAACTCAGTTCAGCATGGAAATATCATTGCAACAACTTTTATTTAGCCAGAAATCAAGAGTGTAAGTTTTTATGCGCTTAAAAGCATTTTCAGGCCGAATGAGCAAATATGCTTGTTTCTGCCAATTGCAGCAAAATACTGAAAGGAAAGTGGGTTTGCCTTCATAGTTGACCCAGAACAACTCAGTTCAGCATGGAAATATAATTGCAACAGCTTTTATTTAGCCAGAAATCAAGAGTGTAAGTTTTTATGTGCTTAAAAGCATTTTCAGGCCGAATGAGCAAATATGCTTGTTTCTGCCAATTGCAGCAAAATACTGAAAGGAAAGTGGGTTTGCCTTCATAGTTGACCCAGAACAACTCAGTTCAGCATGGAAATATCATTGCAACAGCTTTTATTTAGCCAGAAATCAAGAGTGTAAGTTTTTATGCGCTTAAAAGCATTTTCAGGCTGAATGAGCTGATTTCTGCCAAATGCAGCAAAATACTGAAGGGAAAGTGGGTTTGCCTTCATAGTTGACCCAGAACAACTCAGTTCAGCATGGAAATATCATTGCAACAGCTTTTATTTAGCCAGAAATCAAGAGTGTAAGTTTTTATGCGCTTAAAAGCATTTTCAGGCCGAATGAGCAAATATGCTTGTTTCTGCCAATTGCAGCAAAATACTGAAAGGAAAGTGGGTTTGCCTTCATAGTTGACCCAGAACAACTCAGTTCACCATGGAAATATCATTGCAAAAGCTTTTATTTAGCCAGAAATCAAGAATGTAAGTTTTTATGCGCTTAAAAGCATTTTCAGGCCGAATGAGCAAATATGCTTGTTTCTGCCAATTGCAGCAAAATGCTGAAAGGAAAGTGGGTTTGCCTTCATAGTTGACCCAGAACAACTCAGTTCAGCATGGAAATATCATTGCAAAAGCTTTTATTTAGCCAGAAATCAAGAGTGTAATTTTTTATGCGCTTAAAAGCATTTTCAGGCCGAATGAGCTTATTTCTGCCAAATGCAGCAAAATACTGAAGGGAAAGTGGGTTTGCCTTCATAGTTGACCCAGAACAACTCAGTTCAGCATGGAAATATCATTGCAACAGCTTTTATTTAGCCAGAAATCAAGAGTGTAAGTTTTTATGCGCTTAAAAGCATTTTCAGGCCGAATGAGCAAATATGCTTGTTTCTGCCAATTGCAGCAAAATACTGAAAGGAAAGTGGGTTTGCCTTCATAGTTGACCCAGAACAACTCAGTTCAGCATGGAAATATCATTGCAACAGCTTTTATTTAGCCAGAAATCAAGAGTGTAAGTTTTTATGCGCTTAAAAGCATTTTCAGGCCGAATGAGCTGATTTCTGCCAAATGCAGCAAAATACTGAAGGGAAAGTGGGTTTGCCTTCATAGTTGACCCAGAACAACTCAGTTCAGCATGGAAATATCATTGCAACAGCTTTTATTTAGCCAGAAATCAAGAGTGTAAGTTGTTATGCGCTTAAAA
The DNA here is from genome assembly GCF_033026475.1 of Channa argus. NCBI lineage: Eukaryota > Metazoa > Chordata > Actinopteri > Anabantiformes > Channidae > Channa > Channa argus. The sequence goes on from NW_027125327.1 coordinate 16,949, forward strand.
GCATTTTCAGGCCGAATGAGCAAATATGCTTGTTTCTGCCAATTGCAGCAAAATACTGAAAGGAAAGTGGGTTTGCCTTCATAGTTGACCCAGAACAACTCAGTTCAGCATGGAAATATCATTGCAACAGCTTTTATTTAGCCAGAAATCAAGAGTGTAAGTTTTTATGCGCTTAAAAGCATTTTCAGGCCGAATGAGCAAATATGCTTGTTTCTGCCAATTGCAGCAAAATACTGAAAGGAAAGTGGGTTTGCCTTCATAGTTGACCCAGAACAACTCAGTTCAGCATGGAAATATCATTGCAACAGCTTTTATTTAGCCAGAAATCAAGAGTGTAAGTTTTTATGCGCTTAAAAGCATTTTCAGGCCGAATGAGCAAATATGCTTGTTTCTGCCAATTGCAGCAAAATACTGAAAGGAAAGTGGGTTTGCCTTCATAGTTGACCCAGAACAACTCAGTTCAGCATGGAAATATCATTGCAACAGCTTTTATTTAGCCAGAAATCAAGAGTGTAAGTTTTTATGCGCTTAAAAGCATTTTCAGGCCGAATGAGCAAATATGCTTGTTTCTGCCAATTGCAGCAAAATACTGAAGGGAAAGTGGGTTTGCCTTCATAGTTGACCCAGAACAACTCAGTTCACCATGGAAATATCATTGCAAAAGCTTTTATTTAGCCAGAAATCAAGAATGTAAGTTTTTATGCGCTTAAAAGCATTTTCAGGCCGAATGAGCAAATATGCTTGTTTCTGCCAATTGCAGCAAAATACTGAAAGGAAAGTGGGTTTGCCTTCATAGTTGACCCAGAACAACTCAGTTCAGCATGGAAATATCATTGCAACAGCTTTTATTTAGCCAGAAATCAAGAGTGTAACTTTTTATGCGCTTAAAAGCATTTTCAGGCCGAATGAGCTGATTTCTGCCAAATGCAGCAAAATACTGAAGGGAAAGTGGGTTTGCCTTCATAGTTGACCCAGAACAACTCAGTTCAGCATGGAAATATCATTGCAACAGCTTTTATTTAGCCAGAAATCAAGAGTGTAAGTTTTTATGCGCTTAAAAGCAGTTTCAGGCCGAATGAGCAAATATGCTTGTTTCTGCCAATTGCAGCAAAATACTGAAAGGAAAGTGGGTTTGCCTTCATAGTTGACCCAGAACAACTCAGTTCAGCATGGAAATATCATTGCAACAGCTTTTATTTAGCCAGAAATCAAGAGTGTAAGTTTTTATGCGCTTAAAAGCATTTTCAGGCCGAATGAGCAAATATGCTTGTTTCTGCCAATTGCAGCAAAATACTGAAAGGAAAGTGGGTTTGCCTTCATAGTTGACCCAGAACAACTCAGTTCAGCATGGAAATATCATTGCAACAGCTTTTATTTAGCCAGAAATCAAGAGTGTAAGTTTTTATGCGCTTAAAAGCATTTTCAGGCCGAATGAGCAAATATGCTTGTTTCTGCCAATTGCAGCAAAATACTGAAAGGAAAGTGGGTTTGCCTTCATAGTTGACCCAGAACAACTCAGTTCAGCATGGAAATATCATTGCAACAGCTTTTATTTAGCCAGAAATCAAGAGTGTAAGTTTTTATGCGCTTAAAAGCATTTTCAGGCCGAATGAGCAAATATGCTTGTTTCTGCCAATTGCAGCAAAATACTGAAAGGAAAGTGGGTTTGCCTTCATAGTTGACCCAGAACAACTCAGTTCAGCATGGAAATATCATTGCAACAGCTTTTATTTAGCCAGAAATCAAGAGTGTAAGTTTTTATGCGCTTAAAAGCATTTTCAGGCTGAATGAGCTGATTTCTGCCAAATGCAGCAAAATACTGAAGGGAAAGTGGGTTTGCCTTCATAGTTGACCCAGAACAACTCAGTTCAGCATGGAAATATCATTGCAACAGCTTTTATTTAGCCAGAAATCAAGAGTTTAAGTTTTTATGCGCTTAAAAGCATTTTCAGGCCGAATGAGCAAATATGCTTGTTTCTGCCAATTGCAGCAAAATACTGAAAGGAAAGTGGGTTTGCCTTCATAGTTGACCCAGAACAACTCAGTTCACCATGGAAATATCATTGCAAAAGCTTTTATTTAGCCAGAAATCAAGAATGTAAGTTTTTATGCGCTTAAAAGCATTTTCAGGCCGAATGAGCAAATATGCTTGTTTCTGCCAATTGCAGCAAAATACTGAAAGGAAAGTGGGTTTGCCTTCATAGTTGACCCAGAACAACTCAGATCACCATGGAAATATCATTGCAAAAGCTTTTATTTAGCCAGAAATCAAGAATGTAAGTTTTTATGCGCTTAAAAGCATTTTCAGGCCGAATGAGCAAATATGCTTGTTTCTGCCAATTGCAGCAAAATACTGAAAGGAAAGTGGGTTTGCCTTCATAGTTGACCCAGAACAACTCAGTTCAGCATGGAAATATCATTGCAACAGCTTTTATTTAGCCAGAAATCAAGAGTGTAAGTTTTTATGCGCTTAAAAGCATTTTCAGGCCGAATGAGCTTATTTCTGCCAATTGCAGCAAAATACTGAAAGGAAAGTGGGTTTGCCTTCATAGTTGACCCAGAACAACTCAGTTCAGCATGGAAATATCATTGCAACAGCTTTTATTTAGCCAGAAATCAAGAGTGTAAGTTTTTATGCGCTTAAAAGCATTTTCAGGCTGAATGAGCTGATTTCTGCCAAATGCAGAAAATTACTGAAGGGAAAGTGGGTTTGCCTTCATAGTTGACCCAGAACAACTCAGTTCAGCATGGAAATATCATTGCAACAGCTTTTATTTAGCCAGAAATCAAGAGTGTAAGTTTTTATGCGCTTAAAAGCATTTTCAGGCCGAATGAGCAAATATGCTTGTTTCTGCCAATTGCAGCAAAATACTGAAAGGAAAGTGGGTTTGCCTTCATAGTTGACCCAGAACAACTCAGTTCAGCATGGAAATATCATTGCAACAGCTTTTATTTAGCCAGAAATCAAGAGTGTAAGTTTTTATGCGCTTAAAAGCATTTTCAGGCCGAATGAGCAAATATGCTTGTTTCTGCCAATTGCAGCAAAATACTGAAAGGAAAGTGGGTTTGCCTTCATAGTTGACCCAGAACAACTCAGTTCAGCATGGAAATATCATTGCAACAGCTTTTATTTAGCCAGAAATCAAGAGTGTAAGTTTTTATGCGCTTAAAAGCATTTTCAGGCCGAATGAGCAAATATGCTTGTTTCTGCCAATTGCAGCAAAATACTGAAAGGAAAGTGGGTTTGCCTTCATAGTTGACCCAGAACAACTCAGTTCAGCATGGAAATATCATTGCAACAGCTTTTATTTAGCCAGAAATCAAAAGTGTAAGTTTTTATGCGCTTAAAAGCATTTTCAGGCCGAATGAGCTGATTTCTGCCAAATGCAGCAAAATACTGAAGGGAAAGTGGGTTTGCCTTCATAGTTGACCCAGAACAACTCAGTTCAGCATGGAAATATCATTGCAACAGCTTTTATTTAGCCAGAAATCAAGAGTGTAAGTTTTTATGCGCTTAAAAGCATTTTCAGGCCGAATGAGCAAATATGCTTGTTTCTGCCAATTGCAGCAAAATACTGAAAGGAAAGTGGGTTTGCCTTCAGAGTTGACCCAGAACAACTCAGTTCAGCATGGAAATATCATTGCAACAGCTTTTATTTAGCCAGAAATCAAGAGTGTAAGTTTTTATGCGCTTAAAAGCATTTTCAGGCCGAATGAGCAAATATGCTTGTTTCTGCCAATTGCAGCAAAATACTGAAAGGAAAGTGGGTTTGCCTTCATAGTTGACCCAGAACAACTCAGTTCAGCATGGAAATATCATTGCAACAGCTTTTATTTAGCCAGAAATCAAGAGTGTAAGTTTTTATGCGCTTAAAAGCATTTTCAGGCTGAATGAGCTGATTTCTGCCAAATGCAGCAAAATACTGAAGGGAAAGTGGGTTTGCCTTCATAGTTGACCCAGAACAACTCAGTTCAGCATGGAAATATCATTGCAACAGCTTTTATTTAGCCAGAAATCAATAGTGTAATTTTTTATGCGCTTAAAAGCATTTTCAGGCCGAATGAGCTTATTTCTGCCAAATGCAGCAAAATACTGAAGGGAAAGTGGGTTTGCCTTCATAGTTGACCCAGAACAACTCAGTTCAGCATGGAAATATCATTGCAACAGCTTTTATTTAGCCAGAAATCAAGAGTGTAAGTTTTTATGCGCTTAAAAGCATTTTCAGGCCGAATGAGCAAATATGCTTGTTTCTGCCAATTGCAGCAAAATACTGAAAGGAAAGTGGGTTTGCCTTCAGAGTTGACCCAGAACAACTCAGTTCAGCATAGAAATATCATTGCAACAGCTTTTATTTAGCCAGAAATCAAGAGTGTAAGTTTTTATGCGCTTAAAAGCATTTTCAGGCCGAATGAGCAAATATGCTTGTTTCTGCCAATTACAGCAAAATACTGAAAGGAAAGTGGGTTTGCCTTCATAGTTGACCCAGAACAACTCAGTTCAGCATGGAAATATCATTGCAACAGCTTTTATTTAGCCAGAAATCAAGAGTGTAAGTTTTTATGCGCTTAAAAGCATTTTCAGGCCGAATGAGCAAATATGCTTGTTTCTGCCAATTGCAGCAAAATACTGAAAGGAAAGTGGGTTTGCCTTCATAGTTGACCCAGAACAACTCAGTTCAGCATGGAAATATCATTGCAACAGCTTTTATTTAGCCAGAAATCAAGAGTGTAAGTTTTTATGCGCTTAAAAGCATTTTCAGGCTGAATGAGCTGATTTCTGCCAAATGCAGCAAATTACTGAAGGGAAAGTGGGTTTGCCTTCATAGTTGACCCAGAACAACTCAGTTCAGCATGGAAATATCATTGCAACAGCTTTTATTTAGCCAGAAATCAAGAGTGTAAGTTTTTATGCGCTTAAAAGCAGTTTCAGGCCGAATGAGCAAATATGCTTGTTTCTGCCAATTGCAGCAAAATACTGAAAGGAAAGTGGGTTTGCCTTCATAGTTGACCCAGAACAACTCAGTTCAGCTTGGAAATATCATTGCAACAGCTTTTATTTAGCCAGAAATCAAGAGTGTAAGTTTTTATGCGCTTAAAAGCATTTTCAGGCCGAATGAGCAAATATGCTTGTTTCTGCCAATTGCAGCAAAATACTGAAAGGAAAGTGGGTTTGCCTTCATAGTTGACCCAGAACAACTCAGTTCAGCATGGAAATATCATTGCAACAGCTTTTATTTAGCCAGAAATCAAGAGTGTAAGTTTTTATGCGCTTAAAAGCATTTTCAGGCCGAATGAGCAAATATGCTTGTTTCTGCCAATTGCAGCAAAATACTGAAAGGAAAGTGGGTTTGCCTTCATAGTTGACCCAGAACAACTCAGTTCAGCATGGAAATATCATTGCAACAGCTTTTATTTAGCCAGAAATCAAGAGTGTAAGTTTTTATGCGCTTAAAAGCATTTTCAGGCCGAATGAGCTGATTTCTGCCAAATGCAGCAAAATACTGAAGGGAAAGTGGGTTTGCCTTCATAGTTGACCCAGAACAACTCAGTTCAGCATGGAAATATCATTGCAACAGCTTTTATTTAGCCAGAAATCAAGAGTGTAAGTTTTTATGCGCTTAAAAGCAGTTTCAGGCCGAATGAGCAAATATGCTTGTTTCTGCCAATTGCAGCAAAATACTGAAAGGAAAGTGGGTTTGCCTTCATAGTTGACCCAGAACAACTCAGTTCAGCATGGAAATATCATTGCAACAGCTTTTATTTAGCCAGAAATCAAGAGTGTAAGTTTTTATGCGCTTAAAAGCATTTTCAGGCCGAATGAGCAAATATGCTTGTTTCTGCCAATTGCAGCAAAATACTGAAAGGAAAGTGGGTTTGCCTTCATAGTTGACCCAGAACAACTCAGTTCAGCATGGAAATATCATTGCAACAGCTTTTATTTAGCCAGAAATCAAGAGTGTAAGTTTTTATGCGCTTAAAAGCATTTTCAGGCCGAATGAGCTGATTTCTGCCAAATGCAGCAAAATACTGAAGGGAAAGTGGGTTTGCCTTCATAGTTGACCCAGAACAACTCAGTTCAGCATGGAAATATCATTGCAACAGCTTTTATTTAGCCAGAAATCAAGAGTGTAAGTTTTTATGCGCTTAAAAGCAGTTTCAGGCCGAATGAGCAAATATGCTTGTTTCTGCCAATTGCAGCAAAATACTGAAAGGAAAGTGGGTTTGCCTTCATAGTTGACCCAGAACAACTCAGTTCAGCATGGAAATATCATTGCAACAGCTTTTATTTAGCCAGAAATCAAGAGTGTAAGTTTTTATGCGCTTAAAAGCATTTTCAGGCCGAATGAGCAAATATGCTTGTTTCTGCCAATTGCAGCAAAATACTGAAAGGAAAGTGGGTTTGCCTTCATAGTTGACCCAGAACAACTCAGTTCAGCATGGAAATATCATTGCAACAGCTTTTATTTAGCCAGAAATCAAGAGTGTAAGTTTTTATGCGCTTAAAAGCATTTTCAGGCCGAATGAGCAAATATGCTTGTTTCTGCCAATTGCAGCAAAATACTGAAAGGAAAGTGGGTTTGCCTTCATAGTTGACCCAGAACAACTCAGTTCAGCATGGAAATATCATTGCAACAGCTTTTATTTAGCCAGAAATCAAGAGTGTAATTTTTTATGCGCTTAAAAGCATTTTCAGGCCGAATGAGCTTATTTCTGCCAATTGCAGCAAAATACTGAAAGGAAAGTGGGTTTGCCTTCATAGTTGACCCAGAACAACTCAGTTCAGCATGGAAATATCATTGCAACAGCTTTTATTTAGCCAGAAATCAAGAGTGTAAGTTTTTATGCGCTTAAAAGCATTTTCAGGCCGAATGAGCTGATTTCTGCCAAATGCAGCAAAATACTGAAGGGAAAGTGGGTTTGCCTTCATAGTTGACCCAGAACAACTCAGTTCAGCATGGAAATATCATTGCAACAGCTTTTATTTAGCCAGAAATCAAGAGTGTAAGTTTTTATGCGCTTAAAAGCAGTTTCAGGCCGAATGAGCAAATATGCTTGTTTCTGCCAATTGCAGCAAAATACTGAAAGGAAAGTGGGTTTGCCTTCATAGTTGACCCAGAACAACTCAGTTCAGCATGGAAATATCATTGCAACAGCTTTTATTTAGCCAGAAATCAAGAGTGTAAGTTTTTATGCGCTTAAAAGCATTTTCAGGCCGAATGAGCAAATATGCTTGTTTCTGCCAATTGCAGCAAAATACTGAAAGGAAAGTGGGTTTGCCTTCATAGTTGACCCAGAACAACTCAGTTCAGCATGGAAATATCATTGCAACAGCTTTTATTTAGCCAGAAATCCAGAGTGTAAGTTTTTATGCGCTTAAAAGCATTTTCAGGCCGAATGAGCAAATATGCTTGTTTCTGCCAATTGTAGCAAAATACTGAAAGGAAAGTGGGTTTGCCTTCATAGTTGACCCAGAACAACTCAGTTCAGCATGGAAAAATCATTGCAACAGCTTTTATTTAGCCAGAAATCAAAAGTGTAAGTTTTTATGCGCTTAAAAGCATTTTCAGGCCGAATGAGCTGATTTCTGCCAAATGCAGCAAAATACTGAAGGGAAAGTGGGTTTGCCTTCATAGTTGACCCAGAACAACTCAGTTCAGCATGGAAATATCATTGCAACAGCTTTTATTTAGCCAGAAATCAAGAGTGTAAGTTTTTATGCGCTTAAAAGCATTTTCAGGCCGAATGAGCAAATATGCTTGTTTCTGCCAATTGCAGCAAAATACTGAAAGGAAAGTGGGTTTGCCTTCAGAGTTGACCCAGAACAACTCAGTTCAGCATGGAAATATCATTGCAACAGCTTTTATTTAGCCAGAAATCAAGAGTGTAAGTTTTTATGCGCTTAAAAGCATTTTCAGGCCGAATGAGCAAATATGCTTGTTTCTGCCAATTGCAGCAAAATACTTAAAGGAAAGTGGGTTTGCCTTCATAGTTGACCCAGAACAACTCAGTTCAGCATGGAAATATCATTGCAACAGCTTTTATTTAGCCAGAAATCAAGAGTGTAAGTTTTTATGCGCTTAAAAGCATTTTCAGGCTGAATGAGCTGATTTCTGCCAAATGCAGCAAAATACTGAAGGGAAAGTGGGTTTGCCTTCATAGTTGACCCAGAACAACTCAGTTCAGCATGGAAATATCATTGCAACAGCTTTTATTTAGCCAGAAATCAAGAGTGTAAGTTTTTATGCGCTTAAAAGCATTTTCAGGCCGAATGAGCAAATATGCTTGTTTCTGCCAATTGCAGCAAAATACTGAAAGGAAAGTGGGTTTGCCTTCATAGTTGACCCAGAACAACTCAGTTCAGCATGGAAATATCATTGCAACAGCTTTTATTTAGCCAGAAATCAAGAGTGTAAGTTTTTATGCGCTTAAAAGCATTTTCAGGCTGAATGAGCTGATTTCTGCCAAATGCAGCAAATTACTGAAGGGAAAGTGGGTTTGCCTTCATAGTTGACCCAGAACAACTCAGTTCAGCATGGAAATATCATTGCAACAGCTTTTATTTAGCCAGAAATCAAGAGTGTAAGTTTTTATGCGCTTAAAAGCAGTTTCAGGCCGAATGAGCAAATATGCTTGTTTCTGCCAATTGCAGCAAAATACTGAAAGGAAAGTGGGTTTGCCTTCATAGTTGACCCAGAACAACTCAGTTCAGCATGGAAATATCATTGCAACAGCTTTTATTTAGCCAGAAATCAAGAGTGTAAGTTTTTATGCGCTTAAAAGCATTTTCAGGCCGAATGAGCAAATATGCTTGTTTCTGCCAATTGCAGCAAAATACTGAAAGGAAAGTGGGTTTGCCTTCATAGTTGACCCAGAACAACTCAGTTCAGCATGGAAATATCATTGCAACAGCTTTTATTTAGCCAGAAATCAAGAGTGTAAGTTTTTATGCGCTTAAAAGCATTTTCAGGCCGAATGAGCAAATATGCTTGTTTCTGCCAATTGCAGCAAAATACTGAAAGGAAAGTGGGTTTGCCTTCATAGTTGACCCAGAACAACTCAGTTCAGCATGGAAATATCATTGCAACAGCTTTTATTTAGCCAGAAATCAAGAGTGTAAGTTTTTATGCGCTTAAAAGCATTTTCAGGCCGAATGAGCTGATTTCTGCCAAATGCAGCAAAATACTGAAGGGAAAGTGGGTTTGCCTTCATAGTTGACCCAGAACAACTCAGTTCAGCATGGAAATATCATTGCAACAGCTTTTATTTAGCCAGAAATCAAGAGTGTAAGTTTTTATGCGCTTAAAAGCAGTTTCAGGCCGAATGAGCAAATATGCTTGTTTCTGCCAATTGCAGCAAAATACTGAAAGGAAAGTGGGTTTGCCTTCATAGTTGAACCAGAACAACTCAGTTCAGCATGGAAATATCATTACAACAGCTTTTATTTAGCCAGAAATCAAGAGTGTAAGTTTTTATGCGCTTAAAAGCATTTTCAGGCCGAATGAGCAAATATGCTTGTTTCTGCCAATTGCAGCAAAATACTGAAAGGAAAGTGGGTTTGCCTTCATAGTTGACCCAGAACAACTCAGTTCAGCATGGAAATATCATTGCAACAGCTTTTATTTAGCCAGAAATCAAGAGTGTAAGTTTTTATGCGCTTAAAAGCATTTTCAGGCCGAATGAGCTGATTTCTGCCAAATGCAGCAAAATACTGAAGGGAAAGTGGGTTTGCCTTCATAGTTGACCCAGAACAACTCAGTTCAGCATGGAAATATCATTGCAACAGCTTTTATTTAGCCAGAAATCAAGAGTGTAAGTTTTTATGCGCTTAAAAGCAGTTTCAGGCCGAATGAGCAAATATGCTTGTTTCTGCCAATTGCAGCAAAATACTGAAAGGAAAGTGGGTTTGCCTTCATAGTTGACCCAGAACAACTCAGTTCAGCATGGAAATATCATTGCAACAGCTTTTATTTAGCCAGAAATCAAGAGTGTAAGTTTTTATGCGCTTAAAAGCATTTTCAGGCCGAATGAGCAAATATGCTTGTTTCTGCCAATTGCAGCAAAATACTGAAAGGAAAGTGGGTTTGCCTTCATAGTTGACCCAGAACAACTCAGTTCAGCATGGAAATATCATTGCAACAGCTTTTATTGAGCCAGAAATCAAGAGTGTAAGTTTTTATGCGCTTAAAAGCATTTTCAGGCTGAATGAGCTGATTTCTGCCAAATGCAGCAAAATACTGAAGGGAAAGTGGGTTTGCCTTCATAGTTGACCCAGAACAACTCAGTTCAGCATGGAAATATCATTGCAACAGCTTTTATTTAGCCAGAAATCAAGAGTGTAAGTTTTTATGCGCTTAAAAGCATTTTCAGGCCGAATGAGCAAATATGCTTGTTTCTGCCAATTGCAGCAAAATACTGAAAGGAAAGTGGGTTTGCCTTCATAGTTGACCCAGAACAACTCAGTTCACCATGGAAATATCCTTGCAAAAGCTTTTATTTAGCCAGAAATCAAGAATGTAAGTTTTTATGCGCTTAAAAGCATTTTCAGGCCGAATGAGCAAATATGCTTGTTTCTGCCAATTGCAGCAAAATACTGAAGGGAAAGTGGGTTTGCCTTCATAGTTGACCCAGAACAACTCAGTTCACCATGGAAATATCCTTGCAAAAGCTTTTATTTAGCCAGAAATCAAGAATGTAAGTTTTTATGCGCTTAAAAGCATTTTCAGGCCGAATGAGCAAATATGCTTGTTTCTGCCAATTGCAGCAAAATACTGAAGGGAAAGTGGGTTTGCCTTCATAGTTGACCCAGAACAACTCAGTTCAGCATGGAAATATCATTGCAACAGCTTTTATTTAGCCAGAAATCAAGAGTGTAAGTTTTTATGCGCTTAAAAGCATTTTCAGGCCGAATGAGCAAATATGCTTGTTTCTGCCAATTACAGCAAAATACTGAAAGGAAAGTGGGTTTGCCTTCATAGTTGACCCAGAACAACTCAGTTCAGCATGGAAATATCATTGCAACAGCTTTTATTTAGCCAGAAATCAAGAGTGTAAGTTTTTATGCGCTTAAAAGCATTTTCAGGCCGAATGAGCAAATATGCTTGTTTCTGCCAATTGCAGCAAAATACTGAAAGGAAAGTGGGTTTGCCTTCATAGTTGACCCAGAACAACTCAGTTCAGCATGGAAATATCATTGCAACAGCTTTTATTTAGCCATAAATCAAGAGTGTAAGTTTTTATGCGCTTAAAAGCATTTTCAGGCTGAATGAGCTGATTTCTGCCAAATGCAGCAAATTACTGAAGGGAAAGTGGGTTTGCCTTCATAGTTGACCCAGAACAACTCAGTTCAGCATGGAAATATCATTGCAACAGCTTTTATTTAGCCAGAAATCAAGAGTGTAAGTTTTTATGCGCTTAAAAGCAGTTTCAGGCCGAATGAGCAAATATGCTTGTTTCTGCCAATTGCAGCAAAATACTGAAAGGAAAGTGGGTTTGCCTTCATAGTTGACCCAGAACAACTCAGTTCAGCATGGAAATATCATTGCAACAGCTTTTATTTAGCCAGAAATCAAGAGTGTAAGTTTTTATGCGCTTAAAAGCATTTTCAGGCCGAATGAGCAAATATGCTTGTTTCTGCCAATTGCAGCAAAATACTGAAAGGAAAGTGGGTTTGCCTTCATAGTTGACCCAGAACAACTCAGTTCAGCATGGAAATATCATTGCAACAGCTTTTATTTAGCCAGAAATCAACAGTGTAAGTTTTTATGCGCTTAAAAGCATTTTCAGGCCGAATGAGCAACTATGCTTGTTTCTGCCATTTGCAGCAAAATACTGAAAGGAAAGTGGGTTTGCCTTCATAGTTGACCCAGAACAACTCAGTTCAGCATGGAAATATCATTGCAACAGCTTTTATTTAGCCAGAAATCAAGAGTGTAAGTTTTTATGCGCTTAAAAGCATTTTCAGGCCGAATGAGCAAATATGCTTGTTTCTGCCAATTGCAGCAAAATACTGAAAGGAAAGTGGGTTTGCCTTCATAGTTGACCCAGAACAACTCAGTTCAGCATGGAAATATCATTGCAACAGCTTTTATTTAGCCAGAAATCAAGAGTGTAAGTTTTTATGCGCTTAAAAGCATTTTCAGGCTGAATGAGCTGATTTCTGCCAAATGCAGCAAAATACTGAAGGGAAAGTGGGTTTGCCTTCATAGTTGACCCAGAACAACTCAGTTCAGCATGGAAATATCATTGCAACAGCTTTTATTTAGCCAGAAATCAAGAGTGTAAGTTTTTATGCGCTTAAAAGCATTTTCAGGCCGAATGAGCAAATATGCTTGTTTCTGCCAATTGCAGCAAAATACTGAAAGGAAAGTGGGTTTGCCTTCATAGTTGACCCAGAACAACTCAGTTCACCATGGAAATATCATTGCAAAAGCTTTTATTTAGCCAGAAATCAAGAATGTAAGTTTTTATGCGCTTAAAAGCATTTTCAGGCCGAATGAGCAAATATGCTTGTTTCTGCCAATTGCAGCAAAATACTGAAAGGAAAGTGGGTTTGCCTTCATAGTTGACCCAGAACAACTCAGTTCAGCATGGAAATATCATTGCAACAGCTTTTATTTAGCCAGAAATCAAGAGTGTAATTTTTTAAGCGCTTAAAAGCATTTTCAGGCCGAATGAGCTTATTTCTGCCAAATGCAGCAAAATACTGAAGGGAAAGTGGGTTTGCATTCATAGTTGACCCAGAACAACTCAGTTCAGCATGGAAATATCATTGCAACAGCTTTTATTTAGCCAGAAATCAAGAGTGTAAGTTTTTATGCGCTTAAAAGCATTTTCAGGCCGAATGAGCAAATATGCTTGTTTCTGCCAATTGCAGCAAAATACTGAAAGGAAAGTGGGTTTGCCTTCATAGTTGACCCAGAACAACTCAGTTCAGCATGGAAATATCATTGCAACAGCTTTTATTTAGCCAGAAATCAAGAGTGTAAGTTTTTATGCGCTTAAAAGCATTTTCAGGCCGAATGAGCAAATATGCTTGTTTCTGCCAATTGCAGCAAAATACTGAAAGGAAAGTGGGTTTGCCTTCATAGTTGACCCAGAACAACTCAGTTCAGCATGGAAATATCATTGCAACAGCTTTTATTTAGCCAGAAATCAAGAGTGTAAGTTTTTATGCGCTTAAAAGCATTTTCAGGCCGAATGAGCAAATATGCTTGTTTCTGCCAATTGCAGCAAAATACTGAAAGGAAAGTTGGTTTGCCTTCATAGTTGACCCAGAACAACTCAGTTCAGCATGGAAATATCATTGCAACAGCTTTTATTTAGCCAGAAATCAAGAGTGTAAGTTTTTATGCGCTTAAAAGCATTTTCAGGCCGAATGAGCAAATATGCTTGTTTCTGCCAATTGCAGCAAAATACTGAAAGGAAAGTGGGTTTGCCTTCATAGTTGACCCAGAACAACTCAGTTCAGCATGGAAATATCATTGCAACAGCTTTTATTTAGCCAGAAATCAAGAGTGTAAGTTTTTATGCGCTTAAAAGCATTTTCAGGCCGAATGAGCAAATATGCTTGTTTCTGCCAATTGCAGCAAAATACTGAAAGGAAAGTGGGTTTGCCTTCATAGTTGACCCAGAACAACTCAGTTCAGCATGGAAATATCATTGCAACAGCTTTTATTTAGCCAGAAATCAAGAGTGTAAGTTTTTATGCGCTTAAAAGCATTTTCAGGCCGAATGAGCTGATTTCTGCCAAATGCAGCAAAATACTGAAGGGAAAGTGGGTTTGCCTTCATAGTTGACCCAGAACAACTCAGTTCAGCATGGAAATATCATTGCAACAGCTTTTATTTAGCCAGAAATCAAGAGTGTAAGTTTTTATGCGCTTAAAAGCATTTTCAGGCCGAATGAGCAAATATGCTTGTTTCTGCCAATTGCAGCAAAATACTGAAAGGAAAGTGGGTTTGCCTTCATAGTTGACCCAGAACAACTCAGTTCAGCATGGAAATATCATTGCAACAGCTTTTATTTAGCCAGAAATCAAGAGTGTAAGTTTTTATGCGCTTAAAAGCATTTTCAGGCCGAATGAGCTGATTTCTGCCAAATGCAGCAAAATACTGAAGGGAAAGTGGGTTTGCCTTAATAGTTGACCCAGAACAACTCAGTTCAGCATGGAAATATCATTGCAACAGCTTTTATTTAGCCAGAAATCAAGAGTGTAAGTTTTTATGCGCTTAAAAGCATTTTCAGGCCGAATGAGCAAATATGCTTGTTTCTGCCAATTGCAGCAAAATACTGAAAGGAAAGTGGGTTTGCCTTCATAGTTGACCCAGAACAACTCAGTTCAGCATGGAAATATCATTGCAACAGCTTTTATTTAGCCAGAAATCAAGAGTGTAAGTTTTTATGCGCTTAAAAGCATTTTCAGGCCGAATGAGCTGATTTCTGCCAATTGCAGCAAAATACTGAAGGGAAAGTTGGTTTGCCTTCATAGTTGACCCAGAACAACTCAGTTCAGCATGGAAATATCATTGCAACAGCTTTTATTTAGCCAGAAATCAAGAGTGTAAGTTTTTATGCGCTTAAAAGCATTTTCAGGCTGAATGAGCAAATATGCTTGTTTCTGCCAATTGCAGCAAAATACTGAAAGGAAAGTGGGTTTGCCTTCAGAGTTGACCCAGAACAACTCAGTTCAGCATGGAAATATCATTGCAACAGCTTTTATTTAGCCAGAAATCAAGAGTGTAAGTTTTTATGCGCTTAAAAGCATTTTCAGGCCGAATGAGCAAATATGCTTGTTTCTGCCAATTGCAGCAAAATACTGAAAGGAAAGTGGGTTTGCCTTCATAGTTGACCCAGAACAACTCAGTTCAGCATGGAAATATCATTGCAACAGCTTTTATTTAGCCAGAAATCAAGAGTGTAAGTTTTTATGCGCTTAAAAGCATTTTCAGGCCGAATCAGCTGATTTCTGCCAAATGCAGCAAAATACTGAAGGGAAAGTGGGTTTGCCTTCATAGTTGACCCAGAACAACTCAGTTCAGCATGGAAATATCATTGCAACAGCTTTTATTTAGCCAGAAATCAAGAGTGTAAGTTTTTATGCGCTTAAAAGCATTTTCAGGCCGAATGAGCAAATATGCTTGTTTCTGCCAATTGCAGCAAAATACTGAAAGGAAAGTGGGTTTGCCTTCATAGTTGACCCAGAACAACTCAGTTCAGCATGGAAATATCATTGCAACAGCTTTTATTTAGCCAGAAATCAAGAGTGTAAGTTTTTATGCGCTTAAAAGCATTTTCAGGCCGAATGAGCAAATATGCTTGTTTCTGCCAATTGCAGCAAAATACTGAAAGGAAAGTGGGTTTGCCTTCATAGTTGACCCAGAACAACTCAGTTCAGCATGGAAATATCATTGCAACAGCTTTTATTTAGCCAGAAATCAAGAGTGTAAGTTTTTATGCGCTTAAAAGCATTTTCAGGCCGAATGAGCAAATATGCTTGTTTCTGCCAATTGCAGCAAAATACTGAAAGGAAAGTGGGTTTGCCTTCATAGTTGACCCAGAACAACTCAGTTCAGCATGGAAATATCATTGCAACAGCTTTTATTTAGCCAGTAATCAAGAGTGTAAGTTTTTATGCGCTTAAAAGCATTTTCAGGCCGAATGAGCAAATATGCTTGTTTCTGCCAATTGCAGCAAAATACTGAAAGGAAAGTGGGTTTGCCTTCATAGTTGACCCAGAACAACTCAGTTCAGCATGGAAATATCATTGCAACAGCTTTTATTTAGCCAGAAATCAAGAGTGTAAGTTTTTATGCGCTTAAAAGCATTTTCAGGCTGAATGAGCTGATTTCTGCCAAATGCAGCAAAATACTGAAGGGAAAGTGGGTTTGCCTTCATAGTTGACCCAGAACAACTCAGTTCAGCATGGAAATATCATTGCAACAGCTTTTATTTAGCCAGAAATCAAGAGTGTAAGTTTTTATGCGCTTAAAAGCATTTTCAGGCCGAATGAGAAAAAATGCTTGTTTCTGCCAATTGTAGCAAAATACTGAAAGGAAAGTGGGTTTGCCTTCATAGTTGACCCAGAAAAACTCAGTTCAGCATGGAAATATCATTGCAACAGGTTTTATTTAGCCAGAAATCAAGAGTGTAAGTTTTTATGCGCTTAAAAGCATTTTCAGGCCGAATGAGCAAATATGCTTGTTTCTGCCAATTGCAGCAAAATACTGAAAGGAAAGTGGGTTTGCCTTCATAGTTGACCCAGAACAACTCAGTTCAGCATGGAAATATCATTGCAACAGCTTTTATTTAGCCAGAAATCAAGAGTGTAAGTTTTTATGCGCTTAAAAGCATTTTCAGGCCGAATGAGCAAATATGCTTGTTTCTGCCAATTGCAGCAAAATACTGAAAGGAAAGTGGGTTTGCCTTCATAGTTGACCCAGAACAACTCAGTTCAGCATGGAAATATCATTGCAACAGCTTTTATTTAGCCAGAAATCAAGAGTGTAAGTTTTTATGCGCTTAAAAGCATTTTCAGGCTGAATGAGCTGATTTCTGCCAAATGCAGCAAAATACTGAAGGGAAAGTGGGTTTGCCTTCATAGTTGACCCAGAACAACTCAGTTCAGCATGGAAATATCATTGCAACAGCTTTTATTTAGCCAGAAATCAAGAGTGTAAGTTTTTATGCGCTTAAAAGCATTTTCAGGCCGAATGAGCAAATATGCTTGTTTCTGCCAATTGCAGCAAAATACTGAAAGGAAAGTGGGTTTGCCTTCATAGTTGACCCAGAACAACTCAGTTCAGCATGGAAATATCATTGCAACAGCTTTTATTTAGCCAGAAATCAAGAGTGTAATTTTTTAAGCGCTTAAAAGCATTTTCAGGCCGAATGAGCTTATTTCTGCCAAATGCAGCAAAATACTGAAGGGAAAGTGGGTTTGCATTCATAGTTGACCCAGAACAACTCAGTTCAGCATGGAAATATCATTGCAACAGCTTTTATTTAGCCAGAAATCAAGAGTGTAAGTTTTTATGCGCTTAAAAGCATTTTCAGGCCGAATGAGCTGATTTCTGCCAAATGCAGCAAAATACTGAAGGGAAAGTGGGTTTGCCTTCATAGTTGACCCAGAACAACTCAGTTCAGCATGGAAATATCATTGCAACAGCTTTTATTGAGCCAGAAATCAAGAGTGTAAGTTTTTATGCGCTTAAAAGCATTTTCAGGCCGAATGAGCAAATATGCTTGTTTCTGCCAATTGCAGCAAAATACTGAAAGGAAAGTGGGTTTGCCTTCATAGTTGACCCAGAACAACTCAGTTCAGCATGGAAATATCATTGCAACAGCTTTTATTTAGCCAGAAATCAAGAGTGTAAGTTTTTATGCGCTTAAAAGCATTTTCAGGCTGAATGAGCTGATTTCTGCCAAATGCAGCAAATTACTGAAGGGAAAGTGGGTTTGCCTTCATAGTTGACCCAGAACAACTCAGTTAAGCATGGAAATATCATTGCAACAGCTTTTATTTAGCCAGAAATCAAGAGTGTAAGTTTTTATGCGCTTAAAAGCAGTTTCAGGCCGAATGAGCAAATATGCTTGTTTCTGCCAATTGCAGCAAAATACTGAAAGGAAAGTGGGTTTGCCTTCATAGTTGACCCAGAACAACTCAGTTCAGCATGGAAATATCATTGCAACAGCTTTTATTTAGCCAGAAATCAAGAGTGTAAGTTTTTATGCGCTTAAAAGCATTTTCAGGCCGAATGAGCAAATATGCTTGTTTCTGCCAATTGCAGCAAAATACTGAAAGGAAAGTGGGTTTGCCTTCATAGTTGACCCAGAACAACTCAGTTCAGCATGGAAATATCATTGCAACAGCTTTTATTTAGCCAGAAATCAAGAGTGTAAGTTTTTATGCGCTTAAAAGCATTTTCAGGCCGAATGAGAAAAAATGCTTGTTTCTGCCAATTGTAGCAAAATACTGAAAGGAAAGTGGGTTTGCCTTCATAGTTGACCCAGAAAAACTCAGTTCAGCATGGAAATATCATTGCAACAGGTTTTATTTAGCCAGAAATCAAGAGTGTAAGTTTTTATGCGCTTAAAAGCATTTTCAGGCCGAATGAGCAAATATGCTTGTTTCTGCCAATTGCAGCAAAATACTGAAAGGAAAGTGGGTTTGCCTTCATAGTTGACCCAGAACAACTCAGTTCAGCATGGAAATATCATTGCAACAGCTTTTATTTAGCCAGAAATCAAGAGTGTAAGTTTTTATGCGCTTAAAAGCATTTTCAGGCCGAATGAGCAAATATGCTTGTTTCTGCCAATTGCAGCAAAATACTGAAAGGAAAGTGGGTTTGCCTTCATAGTTGACCCAGAACAACTCAGTTCAGCATGGAAATATCATTGCAACAGCTTTTATTTAGCCAGAAATCAAGAGTGTAAGTTTTTATGCGCTTAAAAGCATTTTCAGGCTGAATGAGCTGATTTCTGCCAAATGCAGCAAATTACTGAAGGGAAAGTGGGTTTGCCTTCATAGTTGACCCAGAACAACTCAGTTAAGCATGGAAATATCATTGCAACAGCTTTTATTTAGCCAGAAATCAAGAGTGTAAGTTTTTATGCGCTTAAAAGCAGTTTCAGGCCGAATGAGCAAATATGCTTGTTTCTGCCAATTGCAGCAAAATACTGAAAGGAAAGTGGGTTTGCCTTCATAGTTGACCCAGAACAACTCAGTTCAGCATGGAAATATCATTGCAACAGCTTTTATTTAGCCAGAAATCAAGAGTGTAAGTTTTTATGCGCTTAAAAGCATTTTCAGGCCGAATGAGCAAATATGCTTGTTTCTGCCAATTGCAGCAAAATACTGAAAGGAAAGTGGGTTTGCCTTCATAGTTGACCCAGAACAACTCAGTTCAGCATGGAAATATCATTGCAACAGCTTTTATTTAGCCAGAAATCAAGAGTGTAAGTTTTTATGCGCTTAAAAGCATTTTCAGGCCGAATGAGCAAATATGCTTGTTTCTGCCAATTGCAGCAAAATACTGAAAGGAAAGTGGGTTTGCCTTCATAGTTGACCCAGAACAACTCAGTTCAGCATGGAAATATCATTGCAACAGCTTTTATTTAGCCAGAAATCAAGAGTGTAAGTTTTTATGCGCTTAAAAGCATTTTCAGGCCGAATGAGCTTATTTCTGCCAAATGCAGCAAAATACTGAAGGGAAAGTGGGTTTGCCTTCATAGTTGACCCAGAACAACTCAGTTCAGCATGGAAATATCATTGCAACAGCTTTTATTTAGCCAGAAATTAAGAGTGTAAGTTTTTATGCGCTTAAAAGCATTTTCAGGCCGAATGAGCTGATTTCTGCCAAATGCAGCAAAATACTGAAGGGAAAGTGGGTTTGCCTTCATAGTTGACCCAGAACAACTCAGTTCAGCATGGAAATATCATTGCAACAGCTTTTATTTAGCCAGAAATCAAGAGTGTAAGTTTTTATGCGCTTAAAAGCATTTTCAGGCCGAATGAGCAAATATGCTTGTTTCTGCCAATTGCAGCAAAATACTGAAGGGAAAGTGGGTTTGCCTTCATAGTTGACCCAGAACAACTCAGTTCAGCATGGAAATATCATTGCAACAGCTTTTATTTAGCCAGAAATCAAGAGTGTAAGTTTTTATGCGCTTAAAAGCATTTTCAGGCCGAATGAGCAAATATGCTTGTTTCTGCCAATTACAGCAAAATACTGAAAGGAAAGTGGGTTTGCCTTCATAGTTGACCCAGAACAACTCAGTTCAGCATGGAAATATCATTGCAACAGCTTTTATTTAGCCAGAAATCAAGAGTGTAAGTTTTTATGCGCTTAAAAGCATTTTCAGGCCGAATGAGCAAATATGCTTGTTTCTGCCAATTGCAGCAAAATACTGAAAGGAAAGTGGGTTTGCCTTCATAGTTGACCCAGAACAACTCAGTTCAGCATGGAAATATCATTGCAACAGCTTTTATTTAGCCAGAAATCAAGAGTGTAAGTTTTTATGCGCTTAAAAGCATTTTCAGGCCGAATGAGCAAATATGCTTGTTTCTGCCAATTGCAGCAAAATACTGAAAGGAAAGTGGGTTTGCCTTCATAGTTGACCCAGAACAACTCAGTTCAGCATGGAAATATCATTGCAACAGCTTTTATTGAGCCAGAAATCAAGAGTGTAAGTTTTTATGCGCTTAAAAGCATTTTCAGGCTGAATGAGCTGATTTCTGCCAAATGCAGCAAAATACTGAAGGGAAAGTGGGTTTGCCTTCATAGTTGACCCAGAACAACTCAGTTCAGCATGGAAATATCATTGCAACAGCTTTTATTTAGCCAGAAGTCAAGAGTGTAAGTTTTTATGCGCTTAAAAGCATTTTCAGGCCGAATGAGCAAATATGATTGTTTCTGCCAATTGCAGCAAAATACTGAAGACAAAGTGGGTTTGCCTTCATAGTTGACCCAGAACAACTCAGTTCAGCATGGAAATATCATTGCAACAGCTTTTATTTAGCCAGAAATCAAGAGTGTAAGTTTTTATGCGCTTAAAAGCATTTTCAGGCTGAATGAGCTGATTTCTGCCAAATGCAGCAAAATACTGAAGGGAAAGTGGGTTTGCCTTCATAGTTGACCCAGAACAACTCAGTTCAGCATGGAAATATCATTGCAACAGCTTTTATTTAGCCAGAAATCAAGAGTGTAAGTTTTTATGCGCTTAAAAGCATTTTCAGGCCGAATGAGCAAATATGCTTGTTTCTGCCAATTGCAGCAAAATACTGAAAGGAAAGTGGGTTTGCCTTCATAGTTGACCCAGAACAACTCAGTTCACCATGGAAATATCATTGCAAAAGCTTTTATTTAGCCAGAAATCAAGAATGTAAGTTTTTATGCGCTTAAAAGCATTTTCAGGCCGAATGAGCAAATATGCTTGTTTCTGCCAATTGCAGCAAAATACTGAAGGGAAAGTGGGTTTGCCTTCATAGTTGACCCAGAACAACTCAGTTCAGCATGGAAATATCATTGCAACAGCTTTTATTTAGCCAGAAATCAAGAGTGTAAGTTTTTATGCGCTTAAAAGCATTTTCAGGCCGAATGAGCAAATATGCTTGTTTCTGCCAATTACAGCAAAATACTGAAAGGAAAGTGGGTTTGCCTTCATAGTTGACCCAGAACAACTCAGTTCAGCATGGAAATATCATTGCAACAGCTTTTATTTAGCCAGAAATCAAGAGTGTAAGTTTTTATGCGCTTAAAAGCATTTTCAGGCCGAATGAGCAAATATGCTTGTTTCTGCCAATTGCAGCAAAATACTGAAAGGAAAGTGGGTTTGCCTTCAGAGTTGACCCAGAACAACTCAGTTCAGCATGGAAATATCATTGCAACAGCTTTTATTTAGCCAGAAATCAAGAGTGTAAGTTTTTATGCGCTTAAAAGCATTTTCAGGCCGAATGAGCTGATTTCTGCCAAATGCAGCAAAATACTGAAGGGAAAGTGGGTTTGCCTTCATAGTTGACCCAGAACAACTCAGTTCAGCATGGAAATATCATTGCAACAGCTTTTATTTAGCCAGAAATCAAGAGTGTAAGTTTTTATGCGCTTAAAAGCATTTTCAGGCCGAATGAGCAAATATGCTTGTTTCTGCCAATTGCAGCAAAATACTGAAGGGAAAGTGGGTTTGCCTTCATAGTTGACCCAGAACAACTCAGTTCAGCATGGAAATATCATTGCAACAGCTTTTATTTAGCCAGAAATCAAGAGTGTAAGTTTTTATGCGCTTAAAAGCATTTTCAGGCCGAATGAGCAAATATGCTTGTTTCTGCCAATTGCAGCAAAATACTGAAAGGAAAGTGGGTTTGCCTTCATAGTTGACCCAGAACAACTCAGTTCAGCATGGAAATATCATTGCAACAGCTTTTATTGAGCCAGAAATCAAGAGTGTAAGTTTTTATGCGCTTAAAAGCATTTTCAGGCTGAATGAGCTGATTTCTGCCAAATGCAGCAAAATACTGAAGGGAAAGTGGGTTTGCCTTCATAGTTGACCCAGAACAACTCAGTTCAGCATGGAAATATCATTGCAACAGCTTTTATTTAGCCAGAAGTCAAGAGTGTAAGTTTTTATGCGCTTAAAAGCATTTTCAGGCCGAATGAGCAAATATGATTGTTTCTGCCAATTGCAGCAAAATACTGAAGACAAAGTGGGTTTGCCTTCATAGTTGACCCAGAACAACTCAGTTCAGCATGGAAATATCATTGCAACAGCTTTTATTTAGCCAGAAATCAAGAGTGTAAGTTTTTATGCGCTTAAAAGCATTTTCAGGCTGAATGAGCTGATTTCTGCCAAATGCAGCAAAATACTGAAGGGAAAGTGGGTTTGCCTTCATAGTTGACCCAGAACAACTCAGTTCAGCATGGAAATATCATTGCAACAGCTTTTATTTAGCCAGAAATCAAGAGTGTAAGTTTTTATGCGCTTAAAAGCATTTTCAGGCCGAATGAGCAAATATGCTTGTTTCTGCCAATTGCAGCAAAATACTGAAAGGAAAGTGGGTTTGCCTTCATAGTTGACCCAGAACAACTCAGTTCACCATGGAAATATCATTGCAAAAGCTTTTATTTAGCCAGAAATCAAGAATGTAAGTTTTTATGCGCTTAAAAGCATTTTCAGGCCGAATGAGCAAATATGCTTGTTTCTGCCAATTGCAGCAAAATACTGAAGGGAAAGTGGGTTTGCCTTCATAGTTGACCCAGAACAACTCAGTTCAGCATGGAAATATCATTGCAACAGCTTTTATTTAGCCAGAAATCAAGAGTGTAAGTTTTTATGCGCTTAAAAGCATTTTCAGGCCGAATGAGCAAATATGCTTGTTTCTGCCAATTACAGCAAAATACTGAAAGGAAAGTGGGTTTGCCTTCATAGTTGACCCAGAACAACTCAGTTCAGCATGGAAATATCATTGCAACAGCTTTTATTTAGCCAGAAATCAAGAGTGTAAGTTTTTATGCGCTTAAAAGCATTTTCAGGCCGAATGAGCAAATATGCTTGTTTCTGCCAATTGCAGCAAAATACTGAAAGGAAAGTGGGTTTGCCTTCAGAGTTGACCCAGAACAACTCAGTTCAGCATGGAAATATCATTGCAACAGCTTTTATTTAGCCAGAAATCAAGAGTGTAAGTTTTTATGCGCTTAAAAGCATTTTCAGGCCGAATGAGCAAATATGCTTGTTTCTGCCAATTGCAGCAAAATACTGAAAGGAAAGTGGGTTTGCCTTCATAGTTGACCCAGAACAACTCAGTTCAGCATGGAAATATCATTGCAACAGCTTTTATTTAGCCATAAATCAAGAGTGTAAGTTTTTATGCGCTTAAAAGCATTTTCAGGCTGAATGAGCTGATTTCTGCCAAATGCAGCAAATTACTGAAGGGAAAGTGGGTTTGCCTTCATAGTTGACCCAGAACAACTCAGTTCAGCATGGAAATATCATTGCAACAGCTTTTATTTAGCCAGAAATCAAGAGTGTAAGTTTTTATGCGCTTAAAAGCAGTTTCAGGCCGAATGAGCAAATATGCTTGTTTCTGCCAATTGCAGCAAAATACTGAAAGGAAAGTGGGTTTGCCTTCATAGTTGACCCAGAACAACTCAGTTCAGCATGGAAATATCATTGCAACAGCTTTTATTTAGCCAGAAATCAAGAGTGTAAGTTTTTATGCGCTTAAAAGCATTTTCAGGCCGAATGAGCAAATATGCTTGTTTCTGCCAATTGCAGCAAAATACTGAAAGGAAAGTGGGTTTGCCTTCATAGTTGACCCAGAACAACTCAGTTCAGCATGGAAATATCATTGCAACAGCTTTTATTTAGCCAGAAATCAAGAGTGTAAGTTTTTATGCGCTTAAAAGCATTTTCAGGCCGAATGAGCAACTATGCTTGTTTCTGCCAATTGCAGCAAAATACTGAAAGGAAAGTGGGTTTGCCTTCATAGTTGACCCAGAACAACTCAGTTCAGCATGGAAATATCATTGCAACAGCTTTTATTTAGCCAGAAATCAAGAGTGTAAGTTTTTATGCGCTTAAAAGCATTTTCAGGCCGAATGAGCAAATATGCTTGTTTCTGCCAATTGCAGCAAAATACTGAAAGGAAAGTGGGTTTGCCTTCATAGTTGACCCAGAACAACTCAGTTCAGCATGGAAATATCATTGCAACAGCTTTTATTTAGCCAGAAATCAAGAGTGTAAGTTTTTATGCGCTTAAAAGCATTTTCAGGCTGAATGAGCTGATTTCTGCCAAATGCAGCAAAATACTGAAGGGAAAGTGGGTTTGCCTTCATAGTTGACCCAGAACAACTCAGTTCAGCATGGAAATATCATTGCAACAGCTTTTATTTAGCCAGAAATCAAGAGTGTAAGTTTTTATGCGCTTAAAAGCATTTTCAGGCCGAATGAGCAAATATGCTTGTTTCTGCCAATTGCAGCAAAATACTGAAAGGAAAGTGGGTTTGCCTTCATAGTTGACCCAGAACAACTCAGTTCACCATGGAAATATCATTGCAAAAGCTTTTATTTAGCCAGAAATCAAGAATGTAAGTTTTTATGCGCTTAAAAGCATTTTCAGGCCGAATGAGCAAATATGCTTGTTTCTGCCAATTGCAGCAAAATACTGAAAGGAAAGTGGGTTTGCCTTCATAGTTGACCCAGAACAACTCAGTTCAGCATGGAAATATCATTGCAACAGCTTTTATTTAGCCAGAAATCAAGAGTGTAATTTTTTAAGCGCTTAAAAGCATTTTCAGGCCGAATGAGCTTATTTCTGCCAAATGCAGCAAAATACTGAAGGGAAAGTGGGTTTGCATTCATAGTTGACCCAGAACAACTCAGTTCAGCATGGAAATATCATTGCAACAGCTTTTATTTAGCCAGAAATCAAGAGTGTAAGTTTTTATGCGCTTAAAAGCATTTTCAGGCCGAATGAGCAAATATGCTTGTTTCTGCCAATTGCAGCAAAATACTGAAAGGAAAGTGGGTTTGCCTTCATAGTTGACCCAGAACAACTCAGTTCAGCATGGAAATATCATTGCAACAGCTTTTATTTAGCCAGAAATCAAGAGTGTAAGTTTTTATGCGCTTAAAAGCATTTTCAGGCCGAATGAGCAAATATGCTTGTTTCTGCCAATTGCAGCAAAATACTGAAAGGAAAGTGGGTTTGCCTTCATAGTTGACCCAGAACAACTCAGTTCAGCATGGAAATATCATTGCAACAGCTTTTATTTAGCCAGAAATCAAGAGTGTAAGTTTTTATGCGCTTAAAAGCATTTTCAGGCCGAATGAGCAAATATGCTTGTTTCTGCCAATTGCAGCAAAATACTGAAAGGAAAGTTGGTTTGCCTTCATAGTTGACCCAGAACAACTCAGTTCAGCATGGAAATATCATTGCAACAGCTTTTATTTAGCCAGAAATCAAGAGTGTAAGTTTTTATGCGCTTAAAAGCATTTTCAGGCCGAATGAGCAAATATGCTTGTTTCTGCCAATTGCAGCAAAATACTGAAAGGAAAGTGGGTTTGCCTTCATAGTTGACCCAGAACAACTCAGTTCAGCATGGAAATATCATTGCAACAGCTTTTATTTAGCCAGAAATCAAGAGTGTAAGTTTTTATGCGCTTAAAAGCATTTTCAGGCCGAATGAGCTGATTTCTGCCAAATGCAGCAAAATACTGAAGGGAAAGTGGGTTTGCCTTCATAGTTGACCCAGAACAACTCAGTTCAGCATGGAAATATCATTGCAACAGCTTTTATTTAGCCAGAAATCAAGAGTGTAAGTTTTTATGCGCTTAAAAGCATTTTCAGGCCGAATGAGCAAATATGCTTGTTTCTGCCAATTGCAGCAAAATACTGAAAGGAAAGTTGGTTTGCCTTCATAGTTGACCCAGAACAACTCAGTTCAGCATGGAAATATCATTGCAACAGCTTTTATTTAGCCAGAAATCAAGAGTGTAAGTTTTTATGCGCTTAAAAGCATTTTCAGGCCGAATGAGCAAATATGCTTGTTTCTGCCAATTGCAGCAAAATACTGAAAGGAAAGTGGGTTTGCCTTCATAGTTGACCCAGAACAACTCAGTTCAGCATGGAAATATCATTGCAACAGCTTTTATTTAGCCAGAAATCAAGAGTGTAAGTTTTTATGCGCTTAAAAGCATTTTCAGGCCGAATGAGCTGATTTCTGCCAAATGCAGCAAAATACTGAAGGGAAAGTGGGTTTGCCTTCATAGTTGACCCAGAACAACTCAGTTCAGCATGGAAATATCATTGCAACAGCTTTTATTTAGCCAGAAATCAAGAGTGTAAGTTTTTATGCGCTTAAAAGCATTTTCAGGCCGAATGAGCAAATATGCTTGTTTCTGCCAATTGCAGCAAAATACTGAAAGGAAAGTGGGTTTGCCTTCATAGTTGACCCAGAACAACTCAGTTCAGCATGGAAATATCATTGCAACAGCTTTTATTTAGCCAGAAATCAAGAGTGTAAGTTTTTATGCGCTTAAAAGCATTTTCAGGCCGAATGAGCTGATTTCTGCCAATTGCAGCAAAATACTGAAGGGAAAGTTGGTTTGCCTTCATAGTTGACCCAGAACAACTCAGTTCAGCATGGAAATATCATTGCAACAGCTTTTATTTAGCCAGAAATCAAGAGTGTAAGTTTTTATGCGCTTAAAAGCATTTTCAGGCCGAATGAGCAAATATGCTTGTTTCTGCCAATTGCAGCAAAATACTGAAAGGAAAGTGGGTTTGCCTTCATAGTTGACCCAGAACAACTCAGTTCAGCATGGAAATATCATTGCAACAGCTTTTATTTAGCCAGAAATCAAGAGTGTAAGTTTTTATGCGCTTAAAAGCATTTTCAGGCCGAATGAGCAAATATGCTTGTTTCTGCCAATTGCAGCAAAATACTGAAAGGAAAGTGGGTTTGCCTTCATAGTTGACCCAGAACAACTCAGTTCAGCATGGAAATATCATTGCAACAGCTTTTATTTAGCCAGAAATCAAGAGTGTAAGTTTTTATGCGCTTAAAAGCATTTTCAGGCCGAATGAGCTGATTTCTGCCAAATGCAGCAAAATACTGAAGGGAAAGTGGGTTTGCCTTCATAGTTGACCCAGAACAACTCAGTTCAGCATGGAAATATCATTGCAACAGCTTTTATTTAGCCAGAAATCAAGAGTGTAAGTTTTTATGCGCTTAAAAGCATTTTCAGGCCGAATGAGCAAATATGCTTGTTTCTGCCAATTGCAGCAAAATACTGAAAGGAAAGTGGGTTTGCCTTCATAGTTGACCCAGAACAACTCAGTTCAGCATGGAAATATCATTGCAACAGCTTTTATTTAGCCAGAAATCAAGAGTGTAAGTTTTTATGCGCTTAAAAGCATTTTCAGGCCGAATGAGCAAATATGCTTGTTTCTGCCAATTGCAGCAAAATACTGAAAGGAAAGTGGGTTTGCCTTCATAGTTGACCCAGAACAACTCAGTTCAGCATGGAAATATCATTGCAACAGCTTTTATTTAGCCAGAAATCAAGAGTGTAAGTTTTTATGCGCTTAAAAGCATTTTCAGGCCGAATGAGCAAATATGCTTGTTTCTGCCAATTGCAGCAAAATACTGAAAGGAAAGTGGGTTTGCCTTCATAGTTGACCCAGAACAACTCAGTTCAGCATGGAAATATCATTGCAACAGCTTTTATTTAGCCAGAAATCAAGAGTGTAAGTTTTTATGCGCTTAAAAGCATTTTCAGGCCGAATGAGCAAATATGCTTGTTTCTGCCAATTGCAGCAAAATACTGAAAGGAAAGTGGGTTTGCCTTCATAGTTGACCCAGAACAACTCAGTTCAGCATGGAAATATCATTGCAACAGCTTTTATTTAGCCAGAAATCAAGAGTGTAAGTTTTTATGCGCTTAAAAGCATTTTCAGGCCGAATGAGCAAATATGCTTGTTTCTGCCAATTGCAGCAAAATACTGAAAGGAAAGTGGGTTTGCCTTCATAGTTGACCCAGAACAACTCAGTTCAGCATGGAAATATCATTGCAACAGCTTTTATTTAGCCAGAAATCAAGAGTGTAAGTTTTTATGCGCTTAAAAGCATTTTCAGGCCGAATGAGCTGATTTCTGCCAAATGCAGCAAAATACTGAAGGGAAAGTGGGTTTGCCTTCATAGTTGACCCAGAACAACTCAGTTCAGCATGGAAATATCATTGCAACAGCTTTTATTTAGCCAGAAATCAAGAGTGTACGTTTTTATGCGCTTAAAAGCATTTTCAGGCTGAATGAGCTGATTTCTGCCAAATGCAGCAAAATACTGAAGGGAAAGTGGGTTTGCCTTCATAGTTGACCCAGAACAACTCAGTTCAGCATGGAAATATCATTGCAACAGCTTTTATTTAGCCAGAAATCAAGAGTGTAAGTTTTTATGCGCTTAAAAGCATTTTCAGGCCGAATGAGCAAATATGCTTGTTTCTGCCAATTGCAGCAAAATACTGAAAGGAAAGTGGGTTTGCCTTCATAGTTGACCCAGAACAACTCAGTTCAGCATGGAAATATCATTGCAACAGCTTTTATTTAGCCAGAAATCAAGAGTGTAACTTTTTATGCGTTTAAAAGCATTTTCAGGCCGAATGAGCAAATATGCTTGTTTCTGCCAATTGCAGCAAAATACTGAAAGGAAAGTGGGTTTGCCTTCATAGTTGACCCAGAACAACTCAGTTCAGCATGGAAATATCATTGCAACAGCTTTTATTTAGCCAGAAATCAAGAGTGTAAGTTTTTATGCGCTTAAAAGCATTTTCAGGCCGAATGAGCTGATTTCTGCCAAATGCAGCAAAATACTGAAGGGAAAGTGGGTTTGCCTTCATAGTTGACCCAGAACAACTCAGTTCAGCATGGAAATATCATTGCAACAGCTTTTATTTAGCCAGAAATCAAGAGTGTAAGTTTTTATGCGCTTAAAAGCATTTTCAGGCCGAATGAGCTGATTTCTGCCAAATGCAGCAAAATACTGAAGGGAAAGTGGGTTTGCCTTCATAGTTGACCCAGAACAACTCAGTTCAGCATGGAAATATCATTGCAACAGCTTTTATTTAGCCAGAAATCAAGAGTGTAAGTTTTTATGCGCTTAAAAGCATTTTCAGGCCGAATGAGCAAATATGCTTGTTTCTGCCAATTGCAGCAAAATACTGAAAGGAAAGTGGGTTTGCCTTCATAGTTGACCCAGAACAACTCAGTTCAGCATGGAAATATCATTGCAACAGCTTTTATTTAGCCAGAAATCAAGAGTGTAAGTTTTTATGCGCTTAAAAGCATTTTCAGGCCGAATGAGCAAATATGCTTGTTTCTGCCAATTGCAGCAAAATACTGAAAGGAAAGTGGGTTTGCCTTCATAGTTGACCCAGAACAACTCAGTTCAGCATGGAAATATCATTGCAACAGCTTTTATTTAGCCAGAAATCAAGAGTGTAAGTTTTTATGCGCTTAAAAGCATTTTCAGGCCGAATGAGCTGATTTCTGCCAAATGCAGCAAAATACTGGAGGGAAAGTGGGTTTGCCTTCATAGTTGACCCAGAACAACTCAGTTCAGCATGGAAATATCATTGCAACAGCTTTTATTTAGCCAGAAATCAAGAGTGTAAGTTTTTATGCGCTTAAAAGCATTTTCAGGCCGAATGAGCAAATATGCTTGTTTCTGCCAATTGCAGCAAAATACTGAAAGGAAAGTGGGTTTGCCTTCATAGTTGACCCAGAACAACTCAGTTCAGCATGGAAATATCATTGCAACAGCTTTTATTTAGCCAGAAATCAAGAGTGTAAGTTTTTATGCGCTTAAAAGCATTTTCAGGCCAAATGCAGCAAATATGCTTGTTTCTGCCAATTGCAGCAAAATACTGAAAGGAAAGTGGGTTTGCCTTCATAGTTGACCCAGAACAACTCAGTTCAGCATGGAAATATCATTGCAACAGTTTTTATTTAGCCAGAAATCAAGAGTGTAAGTTTTTATGCGCTTAAAAGCATTTTCAGGCCGAATGAGCTGATTTCTGCCAAATGCAGCAAAATACTGAAGGGAAAGTGGGTTTGCCTTCATAGTTGACCCAGAACAACTCAGTTCAGCATGGAAATATCATTGCAACAGCTTTTATTTAGCCAGAAATCAAGAGTGTAAGTTTTTATGCGCTTAAAAGCATTTTCAGGCCGAATGAGCAAATATGCTTGTTTCTGCCAATTGCAGCAAAATACTGAAAGGAAAGTGGGTTTGCCTTCATAGTTGACCCAGAACAACTCAGTTCAGCATGGAAATATCATTGCAACAGCTTTTATTTAGCCAGAAATCAAGAGTGTAAGTTTTTATGCGCTTAAAAGCATTTTCAGGCCGAATGAGCTTATTTCTGCCAAATGCAGCAAAATACTGAAGGGAAAGTGGGTTTGCCTTCATAGTTGACCCAGAACAACTCAGTTCAGCATGGAAATATCATTGCAACAGCTTTTATTTAGCCAGAAATCAAGAGTGTAAGTTTTTATGCGCTTAAAAGCATTTTCAGGCCGAATGAGCAAATATGCTTGTTTCTGCCAATTGCAGCAAAATACTGAAAGGAAAGTGGGTTTGCCTTCATAGTTGACCCAGAACAACTCAGTTCAGCATGGAAATATCATTGCAACAGCTTTTATTTAGCCAGAAATCAAGAGTGTAAGTTTTTATGCGCTTAAAAGCATTTTCAGGCCGAATGAGCAAATATGCTTGTTTCTGCCAATTGCAGCAAAATACTGAAAGGAAAGTGGGTTTGCCTTCATAGTTGACCCAGAACAACTCAGTTCAGCATGGAAATATCATTGCAACAGCTTTTATTTAGCCAGAAATCAAGAGTGTAAGTTTTTATGCGCTTCAAAGCATTTTCAGGCCGAATGAGCAAATATGCTTGTTTCTGCCAATTGCAGCAAAATACTGAAAGGAAAGTGGGTTTGCCTTCATAGTTGACCCAGAACAACTCAGTTCAGCATGGAAATATCATTGCAACAGCTTTTATTTAGCCAGAAATCAAGAGTGTAAGTTTTTATGCGCTTAAAAGCATTTTCAGGCCGAATGAGCAAATATGCTTGTTTCTGCCAATTGCAGCAAAATACTGAAAGGAAAGTGGGTTTGCCTTCATAGTTGACCCAGAACAACTCAGTTCAGCATGGAAATATCATTGCAACAGCTTTTATTTAGCCAGAAATCAAGAGTGTAAGTTTTTATGCGCTTAAAAGCATTTTCAGGCCGAATGAGCTGATTTCTGCCAAATGCAGCAAAATACTGAAGGGAAAGTGGGTTTGCCTTCATAGTTGACCCAGAACAACTCAGTTCAGCATGGAAATATCATTGCAACAGCTTTTATTTAGCCAGAAATCAAGAGTGTAAGTTTTTATGCGCTTAAAAGCATTTTCAGGCCGAATGAGCAAATATGCTTGTTTCTGCCAATTGCAGCAAAATACTGAAAGGAAAGTGGGTTTGCCTTCATAGTTGACCCAGAACAACTCAGTTCAGCATGGAAATATCATTGCAACAGCTTTTATTTAGCCAGAAATCAAGAGTGTAAGTTTTTATGCGCTTAAAAGCATTTTCAGGCCGAATGAGCTTATTTCTGCCAAATGCAGCAAAATACTGAAGGGAAAGTGGGTTTGCCTTCATAGTTGACCCAGAACAACTCAGTTCAGCATGGAAATATCATTGCAACAGCTTTTATTTAGCCAGAAATCAAGAGTGTAAGTTTTTATGCGCTTAAAAGCATTTTCAGGCCGAATGAGCAAATATGCTTGTTTCTGCCAATTGCAGCAAAATACTGAAAGGAAAGTGGGTTTGCCTTCATAGTTGACCCAGAACAACTCAGTTCAGCATGGAAATATCATTGCAACAGCTTTTATTTAGCCAGAAATCAAGAGTGTAAGTTTTTATGCGCTTCAAAGCATTTTCAGGCCGAATGAGCAAATATGCTTGTTTCTGCCAATTGCAGCAAAATACTGAAAGGAAAGTGGGTTTGCCTTCATAGTTGACCCAGAACAACTCAGTTCAGCATGGAAATATCATTGCAACAGCTTTTATTTAGCCAGAAATCAAGAGTGTAAGTTTTTATGCGCTTAAAAGCATTTTCAGGCCGAATGAGCAAATATGCTTGTTTCTGCCAATTGCAGCAAAATACTGAAAGGAAAGTGGGTTTGCCTTCATAGTTGACCCAGAACAACTCAGTTCAGCATGGAAATATCATTGCAACAGCTTTTATTTAGCCAGAAATCAAGAGTGTAAGTTTTTATGCGCTTAAAAGCATTTTCAGGCTGAATGAGCTGATTTCTGCCAAATGCAGCAAAATACTGAAGGGAAAGTGGGTTTGCCTTCATAGTTGACCCAGAACAACTCAGTTCACCATGGAAATATCATTGCAAAAGCTTTTATTTAGCCAGAAATCAAGAATGTAAGTTTTTATGCGCTTAAAAGCATTTTCAGGCCGAATGAGCAAATATGCTTGTTTCTGCCAATTGCAGAAAATTCTGAAAGGAAAGTGGGTTTGCATTCATAGTTGACCCAGAACAACTCAGTTCAGCATGGAAATATCATTGCAACAGCTTTTATTTAGCCAGAAATCAATAGTGTAAGTTTTTATGCGCTTAAAAGCATTTTCAGGCCGAATCAGCTGATTTCTGCCAAATGCATCAAAATACTGAAGGGAAAGTGGGTTTGCCTTCATAGTTGACCCAGAACAACTCAGTTCAGCATGGAAATATCATTGCAACAGCTTTTATTTAGCCAGAAATCAAGAGTGTAAGTTTTTATGCGCTTAAAAGCATTTTCAGGCCGAATGAGCAAATATGCTTGTTTCTGCCAATTGCAGCAAAATACTGAAAGGAAAGTGGGTTTGCCTTCATAGTTGACCCAGAACAACTCAGTTCAGCATGGAAATATCATTGCAACAGCTTTTATTTAGCCAGAAATCAAGAGTGTAAGTTTTTATGCGCTTAAAAGCATTTTCAGGCCGAATGAGCAAATATGCTTGTTTCTGCCAATTGCAGCAAAATACTGAAAGGAAAGTGGGTTTGCCTTCATAGTTGACCCAGAACAACTCAGTTCAGCATGGAAATATCATTGCAACAGCTTTTATTTAGCCAGAAATCAAGAGTGTAAGTTTTTATGCGCTTAAAAGCATTTTCAGGCCGAATAAGCAAATATGCTTGTTTCTGCCAATTGCAGCAAAATATTGAAAGGAAAGTGGGTTTGCCTTCATAGTTGACCCAGAACAACTCAGTTCAGCATGGAAATATCATTGCAACAGCTTTTATTTAGCCAGAAATCAAGAGTGTAAGTTTTTATGCGCTTAAAAGCATTTTCAGGCCGAATGAGCAAATATGCTTGTTTCTGCCAATTGCAGCAAAATACTGAAAGGAAAGTGGGTTTGCCTTCATAGTTGACCCAGAACAACTCAGTTCAGCATGGAAATATCATTGCAACAGCTTTTATTTAGCCAGAAATCAAGCGTGTACGTTTTTATGCGCTTAAAAGCATTTTCAGGCCGAATGAGCAAATATGCTTGTTTCTGCCAATTGCAGCAAAATACTGAAAGGAAAGTGGGTTTGCCTTCATAGTTGACCCAGAACAACTCAGTTCACCATGGAAATATCATTGCAACAGCTTTTATTTAGCCAGAAATCAAGAGTGTAAGTTTTTATGCGCTTAAAAGCATTTTCAGGCCGAATGAGCAAATATGCTTGTTTCTGCCAATTGCAGCAAAATACTGAAAGGAAAGTGGGTTTGCCTTCATAGTTGACCCAGAACAACTCAGTTCAGCATGGAAATATCATTGCAACAGCTTTTATTTAGCCAGAAATCAAGAGTGTAAGTTTTTATGCGCTTAAAAGCATTTTCAGGCCGAATGAGCAAATATGCTTGTTTCTGCCAATTGCAGCAAAATACTGAAAGGAAAGTGGGTTTGCCTTCATAGTTGACCCAGAACAACTCAGTTCAGCATGGAAATATCATTGCAATAGCTTTTATTTAGCCAGAAATCAAGAGTGTAAGTTTTTATGCGCTTAAAAGCATTTTCAGGCCGAATGAGCTGATTTCTGCCAAATGCAGCAAAATACTGAAGGGAAAGTGGGTTTGCCTTCATAGTTGACCCAGAACAACTCAGTTCAGCATGGAAATATCATTGCAACAGCTTTTATTTAGCCAGAAATCAAGAGTGTAAGTTTTTATGCGCTTAAAAGCATTTTCAGGCCGAATGAGCAAATATGCTTGTTTCTGCCAATTGCAGCAAAATACTGAAAGGAAAGTGGGTTTGCCTTCAGAGTTGACCCAGAACAACTCAGTTCAGCATGGAAATATCATTGCAACAGCTTTTATTTAGCCAGAAATCAAGAGTGTAAGTTTTTATGCGCTTAAAAGCATTTTCAGGCCGAATGAGCAAATATGCTTGTTTCTGCCAATTGCAGCAAAATACTGAAAGGAAAATGGGTTTGCCTTCATAGTTGACCCAGAACAACTCAGTTCAGCATGG
Source organism: Channa argus (assembly GCF_033026475.1). NCBI lineage: Eukaryota > Metazoa > Chordata > Actinopteri > Anabantiformes > Channidae > Channa > Channa argus. The sequence goes on from NW_027125327.1 coordinate 51,494, forward strand.
AAATATCATTGCAACAGCTTTTATTTAGCCAGAAATCAAGAGTGTAAGTTTTTATGCGCTTAAAAGCATTTTCAGGCCGAATCAGCTGATTTCTGCCAAATGCAGCAAAATACTGAAGGGAAAGTGGGTTTGCCTTCATAGTTGACCCAGAACAACTCAGTTCAGCATGGAAATATCATTGCAACAGCTTTTATTTAGCCAGAAATCAAGAGTGTAAGTTTTTATGCGCTTAAAAGCATTTTCAGGCCGAATGAGCAAATATGCTTGTTTCTGCCAATTGCAGCAAAATACTGAAAGGAAAGTGGGTTTGCCTTCATAGTTGACCCAGAACAACTCAGTTCAGCATGGAAATATCATTGCAACAGCTTTTATTTAGCCAGTAATCAAGAGTGTAAGTTTTTATGCGCTTAAAAGCATTTTCAGGCCGAATGAGCAAATATGCTTGTTTCTGCCAATTGCAGCAAAATACTGAAAGGAAAGTGGGTTTGCCTTCATAGTTGACCCAGAACAACTCAGTTCAGCATGGAAATATCATTGCAACAGCTTTTATTTAGCCAGAAATCAAGAGTGTAAGTTTTTATGCGCTTAAAAGCATTTTCAGGCTGAATGAGCTGATTTCTGCCAAATGCAGCAAAATACTGAAGGGAAAGTGGGTTTGCCTTCATAGTTGACCCAGAACAACTCAGTTCAGCATGGAAATATCATTGCAATAGCTTTTATTTAGCCAGAAATCAAGAGTGTAAGTTTTTATGCGCTTAAAAGCATTTTCAGGCCGAATGAGCAAAATATGCTTGTTTCTGCCAATTGCAGCAAAATACTGAAAGGAAAGTGGGTTTGCCTTCATAGTTGACCCAGAACAACTCAGTTCAGCATGGAAATATCATTGCAACAGCTTTTATTTAGTCAGAAATCAAGAGTGTAAGTTTTTATGCGCTTAAAAGCATTTTCAGGCCGAATGAGCAAATATGCTTGTTTCTGCCAATTGCAGCAAAATACTGAAAGGAAAGTGGGTTTGCCTTCATAGTTGACCCAGAACAACTCAGTTCAGCATGGAAATATCATTGCAACAGCTTTTATTTAGCCAGAAATCAAGAGTGTAAGTTTTTATGCGCTTAAAAGCATTTTCAGGCTGAATGAGCTGATTTCTGCCAAATGCAGCAAAATACTGAAGGGAAAGTGGGTTTGCCTTCATAGTTGACCCAGAACAACTCAGTTCAGCATGGAAATATCATTGCAACAGCTTTTATTTAGCCAGAAATCAAGAGTGTAAGTTTTTATGCGCTTAAAAGCATTTTCAGGCCGAATGAGCAAATATGCTTGTTTCTGCCAATTGCAGCAAAATACTGAAAGGAAAGTGGGTTTGCCTTCATAGTTGACCCAGAACAACTCAGTTCACCATGGAAATATCATTGCAACAGCTTTTATTTAGCCAGAAATCAAGAGTGTAACTTTTTATGCGCTTAAAAGCATTTTCAGGCCGAATGAGCTGATTTCTGCCAAATGCAGCAAAATACTGAAGGGAAAGTGGGTTTGCCTTCATAGTTGACCCAGAATAACTCAGTTCAGCATGGAAATATCATTGCAACAGCTTTTATTTAGCCAGAAATCAAGAGTGTAAGTTTTTATGCGCTTAAAAGCATTTTCAGGCCGAATGAGAAAAAATGCTTGTTTCTGCCAATTGTAGCAAAATACTGAAAGGAAAGTGGGTTTGCCTTCATAGTTGACCCAGAAAAACTCAGTTCAGCATGGAAATATCATTGCAACAGGTTTTATTTAGCCAGAAATCAAGAGTGTAAGTTTTTATGCGCTTAAAAGCATTTTCAGGCCGAATGAGCAAATATGCTTGTTTCTGCCAATTGCAGCAAAATACTGAAAGGAAAGTGGGTTTGCCTTCAGAGTTGACCCAGAACAACTCAGTTCAGCATGGAAATATCATTGCAACAGCTTTTATTTAGCCAGAAATCAAGAGTGTAAGTTTTTATGCGCTTAAAAGCATTTTCAGGCCGAATGAGCAAATATGCTTGTTTCTGCCAATTGCAGCAAAATACTGAAAGGAAAGTGGGTTTGCCTTCATAGTTGACCCAGAACAACTCAGTTCAGCATGGAAATATCATTGCAACAGCTTTTATTTAGCCAGAAATCAAGAGTGTAACTTTTTATGCGCTTAAAAGCATTTTCAGGCCGAATGAGCAAATATGCTTGTTTCTGCCAATTGCAGCAAAATACTGAAAGGAAAGTGGGTTTGCCTTCATAGTTGACCCAGAACAACTCAGTTCAGCATGGAAATATCATTGCAACAGCTTTTATTTAGCCAGAAATCAAGAGTGTAAGTTTTTATGCGCTTAAAAGCATTTTCAGGCCGAATGAGCTGATTTCTGCCAAATGCAGCAAAATACTGAAGGGAAAGTGGGTTTGCCTTCTTAGTTGACCCAGAACAACTCAGTTCAGCATGGAAATATCATTGCAACAGCTTTTATTTAGCCAGAAATCAAGAGTGTAAGTTTTTATGCGCTTAAAAGCATTTTCAGGCCGAATGAGCAAATATGCTTGTTTCTGCCAATTGCAGCAAAATACTGAAAGGAAAGTGGGTTTGCCTTCATAGTTGACCCAGAACAACTCAGTTCAGCATGGAAATATCATTGCAACAGCTTTTATTTAGCCAGAAATCAAGAGTGTAAGTTTTTATGCGCTTAAAAGCATTTTCAGGCCGAATGAGCAAATATGCTTGTTTCTGCCAATTGCAGCAAAATACTGAAAGGAAAGTGGGTTTGCCTTCATAGTTGACCCAGAACAACTCAGTTCAGCATGGAAATATCATTGCAACAGCTTTTATTTAGCCAGAAATCAAGAGTGTAAGTTTTTATGCGCTTAAAAGCATTTTCAGGCTGAATGAGCTGATTTCTGCCAAATGCAGCAAAATACTGAAGGGAAAGTGGGTTTGCCTTCATAGTTGACCCAGAACAACTCAGTTCAGCATGGAAATATCATTGCAACAGCTTTTATTTAGCCAGAAATCAAGAGTGTAAGTTTTTATGCGCTTCAAAGCATTTTCAGGCCGAATGAGCAAATATGCTTGTTTCTGCCAATTGCAGCAAAATACTGAAAGGAAAGTGGGTTTGCCTTCATAGTTGACCCAGAACAACTCAGTTCAGCATGGAAATATCATTGCAACAGCTTTTATTTAGCCAGAAATCAAGAGTGTAATTTTTTAAGCGCTTAAAAGCATTTTCAGGCCGAATGAGCTTATTTCTGCCAAATGCAGCAAAATACTGAAGGGAAAGTGGGTTTGCATTCATAGTTGACCCAGAACAACTCAGTTCAGCATGGAAATATCATTGCAACAGCTTTTATTTAGCCAGAAATCAAGAGTGTAAGTTTTTATGCGCTTAAAAGCATTTTCAGGCCGAATGAGCTGATTTCTGCCAAATGCAGCAAAATAATGAAGGGAAAGTGGGTTTGCCTTCATAGTTGACCCAGAACAACTCAGTTCAGCATGGAAATATCATTGCAACAGCTTTTATTGAGCCAGAAATCAAGAGTGTAAGTTTTTATGCGCTTAAAAGCATTTTCAGGCCGAATGAGCAAATATGCTTGTTTCTGCCAATTGCAGCAAAATACTGAAAGGAAAGTGGGTTTGCCTTCATAGTTGACCCAGAACAACTCAGTTCAGCATGGAAATATCATTGCAACAGCTTTTATTGAGCCAGAAATCAAGAGTGTAAGTTTTTATGCGCTTAAAAGCATTTTCAGGCCGAATGAGCAAATATGCTTGTTTCTGCCAATTGCAGCAAAATACTGAAAGGAAAGTGGGTTTGCCTTCAGAGTTGACCCAGAACAACTCAGTTCAGCATGGAAATATCATTGCAACAGCTTTTATTTAGCCAGAAATCAAGAGTGTAAGTTTGTATGCGCTTCAAAGCATTTTCAGGCCGAATGAGCAAATATGCTTGTTTCTGCCAATTGCAGCAAAATACTGAAAGGAAAGTGGGTTTGCCTTCATAGTTGACCCAGAACAACTCAGTTCAGCATGGAAATATCATTGCAACAGCTTTTATTTAGCCAGAAATCAAGAGTGTAAGTTTTTATGCGCTTAAAAGCATTTTCAGGCTGAATGAGCTGATTTCTGCCAAATGCAGCAAATTACTGAAGGGAAAGTGGGTTTGCCTTCATAGTTGACCCAGAACAACTCAGTTAAGCATGGAAATATCATTGCAACAGCTTTTATTTAGCCAGAAATCAAGAGTGTAAGTTTTTATGCGCTTAAAAGCATTTTCAGGCCGAATGAGCAAATATGCTTGTTTCTGCCAATTGCAGCAAAATACTGAAAGGAAAGTGGGTTTGCCTTCATAGTTGACCCAGAACAACTCAGTTCAGCATGGAAATATCATTGCAACAGCTTTTATTTAGCCAGAAATCAAGAATGTAAGTTTTTATGCGCTTAAAAGCATTTTCAGGCCGAATGAGCAAATATGCTTGTTTCTGCCAATTGCAGCAAAATACTGAAAGGAAAGTGGGTTTGCCTTCATAGTTGACCCAGAACAACTCAGTTCAGCATGGAAATATCATTGCAACAGCTTTTATTTAGCCAGAAATCAAGAGTGTAAGTTTTTATGCGCTTAAAAGCATTTTCAGGCTGAATGAGCTGATTTCTGCCAAATGCAGCAAAATACTGAAGGGAAAGTGGGTTTGCCTTCATAGTTGACCCAGAACAACTCAGTTCAGCATGGAAATATCATTGCAACAGCTTTTATTTAGCCAGAAATCAAGAGTGTAAGTTTTTATGCGCTTCAAAGCATTTTCAGGCCGAATGAGCAAATATGCTTGTTTCTGCCAATTGCAGCAAAATACTGAAAGGAAAGTGGGTTTGCCTTCATAGTTGACCCAGAACAACTCAGTTCAGCATGGAAATATCATTGCAACAGCTTTTATTTAGCCAGAAATCAAGAGTGTAATTTTTTAAGCGCTTAAAAGCATTTTCAGGCCGAATGAGCTTATTTCTGCCAAATGCAGCAAAATACTGAAGGGAAAGTGGGTTTGCATTCATAGTTGACCCAGAACAACTCAGTTCAGCATGGAAATATCATTGCAACAGCTTTTATTTAGCCAGAAATCAAGAGTGTAAGTTTTTATGCGCTTAAAAGCATTTTCAGGCCGAATGAGCTGATTTCTGCCAAATGCAGCAAAATACTGAAGGGAAAGTGGGTTTGCCTTCATAGTTGACCCAGAACAACTCAGTTCAGCATGGAAATATCATTGCAACAGCTTTTATTGAGCCAGAAATCAAGAGTGTAAGTTTTTATGCGCTTAAAAGCATTTTCAGGCCGAATGAGCAAATATGCTTGTTTCTGCCAATTGCAGCAAAATACTGAAAGGAAAGTGGGTTTGCCTTCATAGTTGACCCAGAACAACTCAGTTCAGCATGGAAATATCATTGCAACAGCTTTTATTGAGCCAGAAATCAAGAGTGTAAGTTTTTATGCGCTTAAAAGCATTTTCAGGCCGAATGAGCAAATATGCTTGTTTCTGCCAATTGCAGCAAAATACTGAAAGGAAAGTGGGTTTGCCTTCAGAGTTGACCCAGAACAACTCAGTTCAGCATGGAAATATCATTGCAACAGCTTTTATTTAGCCAGAAATCAAGAGTGTAAGTTTGTATGCGCTTCAAAGCATTTTCAGGCCGAATGAGCAAATATGCTTGTTTCTGCCAATTGCAGCAAAATACTGAAAGGAAAGTGGGTTTGCCTTCATAGTTGACCCAGAACAACTCAGTTCAGCATGGAAATATCATTGCAACAGCTTTTATTTAGCCAGAAATCAAGAGTGTCAGTTTTTATGCGCTTAAAAGCATTTTCAGGCTGAATGAGCTGATTTCTGCCAAATGCAGCAAATTACTGAAGGGAAAGTGGGTTTGCCTTCATAGTTGACCCAGAACAACTCAGTTAAGCATGGAAATATCATTGCAACAGCTTTTATTTAGCCAGAAATCAAGAGTGTAAGTTTTTATGCGCTTAAAAGCAGTTTCAGGCCGAATGAGCAAATATGCTTGTTTCTGCCAATTGCAGCAAAATACTGAAAGGAAAGTGGGTTTGCCTTCATAGTTGACCCAGAACAACTCAGTTCAGCATTGAAATATCATTGCAACAGCTTTTATTTAGCCAGAAATCAAGAGTGTAAGTTTTTATGCGCTTAAAAGCATTTTCAGGCTGAATGAGCTGATTTCTGCCAAATGCAGCAAAATACTGAAGGGAAAGTGGGTTTGCCTTCATAGTTGACCCAGAACAACTCAGTTCAGCATGGAAATATCATTGCAACAGCTTTTATTTAGCCAGAAATCAAGAGTGTAAGTTTTTATGCGCTTAAAAGCATTTTCAGGCCGAATGAGCAAATATGCTTGTTTCTGCCAATTGCAGCAAAATACTGAAAGGAAAGTGGGTTTGCCTTCATAGTTGACCCAGAACAACTCAGTTCAGCATGGAAATATCATTGCAACAGCTTTTATTTAGCCAGAAATCAAGAGTGTAATTTTTTATGCGCTTAAAAGCATTTTCAGGCCGAATGAGCTTATTTCTGCCAAATGCAGCAAAATACTGAAGGGAAAGTGGGTTTGCCATCATAGTTGACCCAGAACAACTCAGTTCAGCATGGAAATATCATTGCAACAGCTTTTATTTTAGCCAGAAATCAAGAGTGTAAGTTTTTATGCGCTTAAAAGTATTTTCAGGCCGAATGAGCAAATATGCTTATTTCTGCCAATTGCAGCAAAATACTGAAAGGAATGTGGGTTTGCCTTCAGAGTTGACCCAGAACAACTCAGTTCAGCATGGAAATATCATTGCAAAAGCTTTTATTTAGCCAGAAATCAAGAGTGTAAGTTTTTATGCGCTTAAAAGCATTTTCAGGCCGAATGAGCAAATATGCTTGTTTCTGCCAATTGCAGCAAAATACTGAAAGGAAAGTGGGTTTGCCTTCATAGTTGACCCAGAACAACTCAGTTCAGCATGGAAATATCATTGCAACAGCTTTTATTTAGCCAGAAATCAAGAGTGTAAGTTTTTATGCGCTTAAAAGCATTTTCAGGCTGAATGAGCTGATTTCTGCCAAATGCAGCAAATTACTGAAGGGAAAGTGGGTTTGCCTTCATAGTTGACCCAGAACAACTCAGTTCAGCATGGAAATATCATTGCAACAGCTTTTATTTAGTCAGAAATCAAGAGTGTAAGTTTTTATGCGCTTAAAAGCATTTTCAGGCCGAATGAGCAAATATGCTTGTTTCTGCCAATTGCAGCAAAATACTGAAAGGAAAGTGGGTTTGCCTTCATAGTTGACCCAGAACAACTCAGTTCAGCATGGAAATATCATTGCAACAGCTTTTATTTAGCCAGAAATCAAGAGTGTAAGTTTTTATGCGCTTCAAAGCATTTTCAGGCCGAATGAGCAAATATGCTTGTTTCTGCCAATTGCAGCAAAATACTGAAAGGAAAGTGGGTTTGCCTTCATAGTTGACCCAGAACAACTCAGTTCAGCATGGAAATATCATTGCAACAGCTTTTATTTAGCCAGAAATCAAGAGTGTAAGTTTTTATGCGCTTAAAAGCATTTTCAGGCCGAATGAGCAAATATGCTTGTTTCTGCCAATTGCAGCAAAATACTGAAAGGAAAGTGGGTTTGCCTTCATAGTTGACCCAGAACAACTCAGTTCAGCATGGAAATATCATTGCAACAGCTTTTATTTAGCCAGAAATCAAGAGTGTAAGTTTTTATGCGCTTAAAAGCATTTTCAGGCCGAATGAGCTGATTTCTGCCAAATGCAGCAAAATACTGAAGGGAAAGTGGGTTTGCCTTCATAGTTGACCCAGAACAACTCAGTTCAGCATGGAAATATCATTGCAACAGCTTTTATTTAGCCAGAAATCAAGAGTGTAAGTTTTTATGTGCTTAAAAGCATTTTCAGGCCGAATGAGCAAATATGCTTGTTTCTGCCAATTGCAGCACAATACTGAAAGGAAAGTGGGTTTGCCTTCATAGTTGACCCAGAACAACTCAGTTCAGCATGGAAATATCATTGCAACAGCTTTTATTTAGCCAGAAATCAAGAGTGTAAGTTTTTATGCGCTTAAAAGCATTTTCAGGCCGAATGAGCAAATATGCTTGTTTCTGCCAATTGCAGCAAAATACTGAAAGGAAAGTGGGTTTGCCTTCATAGTTGACCCAGAACAACTCAGTTCAGCATGGAAATATCATTGCAACAGCTTTTATTGAGCCAGAAATCAAGAGTGTAAGTTTTTATGCGCTTAAAAGCAGTTTCAGGCCGAATGAGCAAATATGCTTGTTTCTGCCAATTGCAGCAAAATACTGAAAGGAAAGTGGGTTTGCCTTCATAGTTGACCCAGAACAACTCAGTTCAGCATGGAAATATCATTGCAACAGCTTTTATTTAGCCAGAAATCAAGAGTGTAAGTTTTTATGCGCTTAAAAGCATTTTCAGGCTGAATGAGCTGATTTCTGCCAAATGCAGCAAAATACTGAAGGGAAAGTGGGTTTGCCTTCATAGTTGACCCAGAACAACTCAGTTCAGCATGGAAATATCATTGCAACAGCTTTTATTTAGCCTGAAATCAAGAGTGTAAGTTTTTATGCGCTTAAAAGCATTTTCAGGCCGAATGAGCAAATATGCTTGTTTCTGCCAATTGCAGCAAAATACTGAAAGGAAAGTGGGTTTGCCTTCATAGTTGACCCAGAACAACTCAGTTCAGCATGGAAATATCATTGCAACAGCTTTTATTTAGCCAGAAATCAAGAGTGTAAGTTTTTATGCGCTTAAAAGCATTTTCAGGCTGAATGAGCTGATTTCTGCCAAATGCAGCAAAATACTGAAGGGAAAGTGGGTTTGCCTTTATAGTTGACCCAGAACAACTCAGTTCAGCATGGAAATATCATTGCAACAGCTTTTATTTAGCCAGAAATCAAGAGTGTAAGTTTTTATGCGCTTAAAAGCATTTTCAGGCCGAATGAGCAAATATGCTTGTTTCTGCCAATTGCAGCAAAATACTGAAAGGAAAGTGGGTTTGCCTTCATAGTTGACCCAGAACAACTCAGTTCAGCATGGAAATATCATTGCAACAGCTTTTATTTAGCCAGAAATCAAGAGTGTAAGTTTTTATGCGCTTAAAAGCATTTTCAGGCCGAATGAGCTTATTTCTGCCAAATGCAGCAAAATACTGAAGGGAAAGTGGGTTTGCCTTCATAGTTGACCCAGAACAACTCAGTTCAGCATGGAAATATCATTGCAACAGCTTTTATTTAGCCAGAAATCAAGAGTGTAAGTTTTTATGCGCTTAAAAGCATTTTCAGGCCGAATGAGCAAATATGCTTGTTTCTGCCAATTGCAGCAAAATACTGAAAGGAAAGTGGGTTTGCCTTCATAGTTGACCCAGAACAACTCAGTTCAGCATGGAAATATCATTGCAACAGCTTTTATTTAGCCAGAAATCAAGAGTGTAAGTTTTTATGCGCTTAAAAGCATTTTCAGGCCGAATGAGCAAATATGCTTGTTTCTGCCAATTGCAGCAAAATACTGAAAGGAAAGTGGGTTTGCCTTCATAGTTGACCCAGAACAACTCAGTTCAGCATGGAAATATCATTGCAACAGCTTTTATTTAGCCAGAAATCAAGAGTGTAAGTTTTTATGCGCTTAAAAGCATTTTCAGGCTGAATGAGCTGATTTCTGCCAAATGCAGCAAAATACTGAAGGGAAAGTGGGTTTGCCTTCATAGTTGACCCAGAACAACTCAGTTCAGCATGGAAATATCATTGCAACAGCTTTTATTTAGCCAGAAATCAAGAGTGTAAGTTTTTATGCGCTTCAAAGCATTTTCAGGCCGAATGAGCAAATATGCTTGTTTCTGCCAATTGCAGCAAAATACTGAAAGGAAAGTGGGTTTGCCTTCATAGTTGACCCAGAACAACTCAGTTCAGCATGGAAATATCATTGCAACAGCTTTTATTTAGCCAGAAATCAAGAGTGTAATTTTTTAAGCGCTTAAAAGCATTTTCAGGCCGAATGAGCTTATTTCTGCCAAATGCAGCAAAATACTGAAGGGAAAGTGGGTTTGCATTCATAGTTGACCCAGAACAACTCAGTTCAGCATGGAAATATCATTGCAACAGCTTTTATTTAGCCAGAAATCAAGAGTGTAAGTTTTTATGCGCTTAAAAGCATTTTCAGGCCGAATGAGCTGATTTCTGCCAAATGCAGCAAAATACTGAAGGGAAAGTGGGTTTGCCTTCATAGTTGACCCAGAACAACTCAGTTCAGCATGGAAATATCATTGCAACAGCTTTTATTGAGCCAGAAATCAAGAGTGTAAGTTTTTATGCGCTTAAAAGCATTTTCAGGCCGAATGAGCAAATATGCTTGTTTCTGCCAATTGCAGCAAAATACTGAAAGGAAAGTGGGTTTGCCTTCAGAGTTGACCCAGAACAACTCAGTTCAGCATGGAAATATCATTGCAACAGCTTTTATTTAGCCAGAAATCAAGAGTGTAAGTTTGTATGCGCTTCAAAGCATTTTCAGGCCGAATGAGCAAATATGCTTGTTTCTGCCAATTGCAGCAAAATACTGAAAGGAAAGTGGGATTGCCTTCATAGTTGACCCAGAACAACTCAGTTCAGCATGGAAATATCATTGCAACAGCTTTTATTTAGCCAGAAATCAAGAGTGTAAGTTTTTATGCGCTTAAAAGCATTTTCAGGCTGAATGAGCTGATTTCTGCCAAATGCAGCAAATTACTGAAGGGAAAGTGGGTTTGCCTTCATAGTTGACCCAGAACAACTCAGTTAAGCATGGAAATATCATTGCAACAGCTTTTATTTAGCCAGAAATCAAGAGTGTAAGTTTTTATGCGCTTAAAAGCAGTTTCAGGCCGAATGAGCAAATATGCTTGTTTCTGCCAATTGCAGCAAAATACTGAAAGGAAAGTGGGTTTGCCTTCATAGTTGACCCAGAACAACTCAGTTCAGCATTGAAATATCATTGCAACAGCTTTTATTTAGCCAGAAATCAAGAGTGTAAGTTTTTATGCGCTTAAAAGCATTTTCAGGCTGAATGAGCTGATTTCTGCCAAATGCAGCAAAATACTGAAGGGAAAGTGGGTTTGCCTTCATAGTTGACCCAGAACAACTCAGTTCAGCATGGAAATATCATTGCAACAGCTTTTATTTAGCCAGAAATCAAGAGTGTAAGTTTTTATGCGCTTAAAAGCATTTTCAGGCCGAATGAGCAAATATGCTTGTTTCTGCCAATTGCAGCAAAATACTGAAAGGAAAGTGGGTTTGCCTTCATAGTTGACCCAGAACAACTCAGTTCAGCATGGAAATATCATTGCAACAGCTTTTATTTAGCCAGAAATCAAGAATGTAAGTTTTTATGCGCTTAAAAGCATTTTCAGGCCGAATGAGCAAATATGCTTGTTTCTGCCAATTGCAGCAAAATACTGAAAGGAAAGTGGGTTTGCCTTCATAGTTGACCCAGAACAACTCAGTTCAGCATGGAAATATCATTGCAACAGCTTTTATTTAGCCAGAAATCAAGAGTGTAAGTTTTTATGCGCTTAAAAGCATTTTCAGGCTGAATGAGCTGATTTCTGCCAAATGCAGCAAAATACTGAAGGGAAAGTGGGTTTGCCTTCATAGTTGACCCAGAACAACTCAGTTCAGCATGGAAATATCATTGCAACAGCTTTTATTTAGCCAGAAATCAAGAGTGTAAGTTTTTATGCGCTTCAAAGCATTTTCAGGCCGAATGAGCAAATATGCTTGTTTCTGCCAATTGCAGCAAAATACTGAAAGGAAAGTGGGTTTGCCTTCATAGTTGACCCAGAACAACTCAGTTCAGCATGGAAATATCATTGCAACAGCTTTTATTTAGCCAGAAATCAAGAGTGTAATTTTTTAAGCGCTTAAAAGCATTTTCAGGCCGAATGAGCTTATTTCTGCCAAATGCAGCAAAATACTGAAGGGAAAGTGGGTTTGCATTCATAGTTGACCCAGAACAACTCAGTTCAGCATGGAAATATCATTGCAACAGCTTTTATTTAGCCAGAAATCAAGAGTGTAAGTTTTTATGCGCTTAAAAGCATTTTCAGGCCGAATGAGCTGATTTCTGCCAAATGCAGCAAAATACTGAAGGGAAAGTGGGTTTGCCTTCATAGTTGACCCAGAACAACTCAGTTCAGCATGGAAATATCATTGCAACAGCTTTTATTGAGCCAGAAATCAAGAGTGTAAGTTTTTATGCGCTTAAAAGCATTTTCAGGCCGAATGAGCAAATATGCTTGTTTCTGCCAATTGCAGCAAAATACTGAAAGGAAAGTGGGTTTGCCTTCATAGTTGACCCAGAACAACTCAGTTCAGCATGGAAATATCATTGCAACAGCTTTTATTGAGCCAGAAATCAAGAGTGTAAGTTTTTATGCGCTTAAAAGCATTTTCAGGCCGAATGAGCAAATATGCTTGTTTCTGCCAATTGCAGCAAAATACTGAAAGGAAAGTGGGTTTGCCTTCAGAGTTGACCCAGAACAACTCAGTTCAGCATGGAAATATCATTGCAACAGCTTTTATTTAGCCAGAAATCAAGAGTGTAAGTTTGTATGCGCTTCAAAGCATTTTCAGGCCGAATGAGCAAATATGCTTGTTTCTGCCAATTGCAGCAAAATACTGAAAGGAAAGTGGGTTTGCCTTCATAGTTGACCCAGAACAACTCAGTTCAGCATGGAAATATCATTGCAACAGCTTTTATTTAGCCAGAAATCAAGAGTGTAAGTTTTTATGCGCTTAAAAGCATTTTCAGGCTGAATGAGCTGATTTCTGCCAAATGCAGCAAATTACTGAAGGGAAAGTGGGTTTGCCTTCATAGTTGACCCAGAACAACTCAGTTAAGCATGGAAATATCATTGCAACAGCTTTTATTTAGCCAGAAATCAAGAGTGTAAGTTTTTATGCGCTTAAAAGCAGTTTCAGGCCGAATGAGCAAATATGCTTGTTTCTGCCAATTGCAGCAAAATACTGAAAGGAAAGTGGGTTTGCCTTCATAGTTGACCCAGAACAACTCAGTTCAGCATTGAAATATCATTGCAACAGCTTTTATTTAGCCAGAAATCAAGAGTGTAAGTTTTTATGCGCTTAAAAGCATTTTCAGGCTGAATGAGCTGATTTCTGCCAAATGCAGCAAAATACTGAAGGGAAAGTGGGTTTGCCTTCATAGTTGACCCAGAACAACTCAGTTCAGCATGGAAATATCATTGCAACAGCTTTTATTTAGCCAGAAATCAAGAGTGTAAGTTTTTATGCGCTTAAAAGCATTTTCAGGCCGAATGAGCAAATATGCTTGTTTCTGCCAATTGCAGCAAAATACTGAAAGGAAAGTGGGTTTGCCTTCATAGTTGACCCAGAACAACTCAGTTCAGCATGGAAATATCATTGCAACAGCTTTTATTTAGCCAGAAATCAAGAGTGTAATTTTTTATGCGCTTAAAAGCATTTTCAGGCCGAATGAGCTTATTTCTGCCAAATGCAGCAAAATACTGAAGGGAAAGTGGGTTTGCCATCATAGTTGACCCAGAACAACTCAGTTCAGCATGGAAATATCATTGCAACAGCTTTTATTTTAGCCAGAAATCAAGAGTGTAAGTTTTTATGCGCTTAAAAGTATTTTCAGGCCGAATGAGCAAATATGCTTATTTCTGCCAATTGCAGCAAAATACTGAAAGGAATGTGGGTTTGCCTTCAGAGTTGACCCAGAACAACTCAGTTCAGCATGGAAATATCATTGCAAAAGCTTTTATTTAGCCAGAAATCAAGAGTGTAAGTTTTTATGCGCTTAAAAGCATTTTCAGGCCGAATGAGCAAATATGCTTGTTTCTGCCAATTGCAGCAAAATACTGAAAGGAAAGTGGGTTTGCCTTCATAGTTGACCCAGAACAACTCAGTTCAGCATGGAAATATCATTGCAACAGCTTTTATTTAGCCAGAAATCAAGAGTGTAAGTTTTTATGCGCTTAAAAGCATTTTCAGGCTGAATGAGCTGATTTCTGCCAAATGCAGCAAATTACTGAAGGGAAAGTGGGTTTGCCTTCATAGTTGACCCAGAACAACTCAGTTCAGCATGGAAATATCATTGCAACAGCTTTTATTTAGTCAGAAATCAAGAGTGTAAGTTTTTATGCGCTTAAAAGCATTTTCAGGCCGAATGAGCAAATATGCTTGTTTCTGCCAATTGCAGCAAAATACTGAAAGGAAAGTGGGTTTGCCTTCATAGTTGACCCAGAACAACTCAGTTCAGCATGGAAATATCATTGCAACAGCTTTTATTTAGCCAGAAATCAAGAGTGTAAGTTTTTATGCGCTTAAAAGCATTTTCAGGCCGAATGAGCAAATATGCTTGTTTCTGCCAATTGCAGCAAAATACTGAAAGGAAAGTGGGTTTGCCTTCATAGTTGACCCAGAACAACTCAGTTCAGCATGGAAATATCATTGCAACAGCTTTTATTTAGCCAGAAATCAAGAGTGTAAGTTTTTATGCGCTTAAAAGCATTTTCAGGCCGAATGAGCAAATATGCTTGTTTCTGCCAATTGCAGCAAAATACTGAAAGGAAAGTGGGTTTGCCTTCATAGTTGACCCAGAACAACTCAGTTCAGCATGGAAATATCATTGCAACAGCTTTTATTTAGCCAGAAATCAAGAGTGTAAGTTTTTATGCGCTTAAAAGCATTTTCAGGCCGAATGAGCTGATTTCTGCCAAATGCAGCAAAATACTGAAGGGAAAGTGGGTTTGCCTTCATAGTTGACCCAGAACAACTCAGTTCAGCATGGAAATATCATTGCAACAGCTTTTATTTAGCCAGAAATCAAGAGTGTAAGTTTTTATGTGCTTAAAAGCATTTTCAGGCCGAATGAGCAAATATGCTTGTTTCTGCCAATTGCAGCACAATACTGAAAGGAAAGTGGGTTTGCCTTCATAGTTGACCCAGAACAACTCAGTTCAGCATGGAAATATCATTGCAACAGCTTTTATTTAGCCAGAAATCAAGAGTGTAAGTTTTTATGCGCTTAAAAGCATTTTCAGGCCGAATGAGCAAATATGCTTGTTTCTGCCAATTGCAGCAAAATACTGAAAGGAAAGTGGGTTTGCCTTCATAGTTGACCCAGAACAACTCAGTTCAGCATGGAAATATCATTGCAACAGCTTTTATTGAGCCAGAAATCAAGAGTGTAAGTTTTTATGCGCTTAAAAGCAGTTTCAGGCCGAATGAGCAAATATGCTTGTTTCTGCCAATTGCAGCAAAATACTGAAAGGAAAGTGGGTTTGCCTTCATAGTTGACCCAGAACAACTCAGTTCAGCATGGAAATATCATTGCAACAGCTTTTATTTAGCCAGAAATCAAGAGTGTAAGTTTTTATGCGCTTAAAAGCATTTTCAGGCTGAATGAGCTGATTTCTGCCAAATGCAGCAAAATACTGAAGGGAAAGTGGGTTTGCCTTCATAGTTGACCCAGAACAACTCAGTTCAGCATGGAAATATCATTGCAACAGCTTTTATTTAGCCAGAAATCAAGAGTGTAAGTTTTTATGCGCTTAAAAGCATTTTCAGGCCGAATGAGCAAATATGCTTGTTTCTGCCAATTGCAGCAAAATACTGAAAGGAAAGTGGGTTTGCCTTCATAGTTGACCCAGAACAACTCAGTTCAGCATGGAAATATCATTGCAACAGCTTTTATTTAGCCAGAAATCAAGAGTGTAAGTTTTTATGCGCTTAAAAGCATTTTCAGGCTGAATGAGCTGATTTCTGCCAAATGCAGCAAAATACTGAAGGGAAAGTGGGTTTGCCTTTATAGTTGACCCAGAACAACTCAGTTCAGCATGGAAATATCATTGCAACAGCTTTTATTTAGCCAGAAATCAAGAGTGTAAGTTTTTATGCGCTTAAAAGCATTTTCAGGCCGAATGAGCAAATATGCTTGTTTCTGCCAATTGCAGCAAAATACTGAAAGGAAAGTGGGTTTGCCTTCATAGTTGACCCAGAACAACTCAGTTCACCATGGAAATATCATTGCAAAAGCTTTTATTTAGCCAGAAATCAAGAATGTAAGTTTTTATGCGCTTAAAAGCATTTTCAGGCCGAATGAGCAAATATGCTTGTTTCTGCCAATTGCAGCAAAATACTGAAAGGAAAGTGGGTTTGCCTTCATAGTTGACCCAGAACAACTCAGTTCAGCATGGAAATATCATTGCAACAGCTTTTATTTAGCCAGAAATCAAGAGTGTAAGTTTTTATGCGCTTAAAAGCATTTTCAGGCCGAATGAGCTTATTTCTGCCAAATGCAGCAAAATACTGAAGGGAAAGTGGGTTTGCCTTCATAGTTGACCCAGAACAACTCAGTTCAGCATGGAAATATCATTGCAACAGCTTTTATTTAGCCAGAAATCAAGAGTGTAAGTTTTTATGCGCTTAAAAGCATTTTCAGGCCGAATGAGCAAATATGCTTGTTTCTGCCAATTGCAGCAAAATACTGAAAGGAAAGTGGGTTTGCCTTCATAGTTGACCCAGAACAACTCAGTTCAGCATGGAAATATCATTGCAACAGCTTTTATTTAGCCAGAAATCAAGAGTGTAAGTTTTTATGCGCTTAAAAGCATTTTCAGGCCGAATGAGCAAATATGCTTGTTTCTGCCAATTGCAGCAAAATACTGAAAGGAAAGTGGGTTTGCCTTCAGAGTTGACCCAGAACAACTCAGTTCAGCATGGAAATATCATTGCAACAGCTTTTATTTAGCCAGAAATCAAGAGTGTAAGTTTTTATGCGCTTAAAAGCATTTTCAGGCCGAATGAGCAAATATGCTTGTTTCTGCCAATTGCAGCAAAATACTGAAAGGAAAGTGGGTTTGCCTTCATAGTTGACCCAGAACAACTCAGTTCAGCATGGAAATATCATTGCAACAGCTTTTATTTAGCCAGAAATCAAGAGTGTAAGTTTTTATGCGCTTAAAAGCATTTTCAGGCTGAATGAGCTGATTTCTGCCAAATGCAGCAAATTACTGAAGGGAAAGTGGGTTTGCCTTCATAGTTGACCCAGAACAACTCAGTTCAGCATGGAAATATCATTGCAACAGCTTTTATTTAGTCAGAAATCAAGAGTGTAAGTTTTTATGCGCTTAAAAGCATTTTCAGGCCGAATGAGCAAATATGCTTGTTTCTGCCAATTGCAGCAAAATACTGAAAGGAAAGTGGGTTTGCCTTCATAGTTGACCCAGAACAACTCAGTTCAGCATGGAAATATCATTGCAACAGCTTTTATTTAGCCAGAAATCAAGAGTGTAAGTTTTTATGCGCTTAAAAGCATTTTCAGGCCGAATGAGCAAATATGCTTGTTTCTGCCAATTGCAGCAAAATACTGAAAGGAAAGTGGGTTTGCCTTCATAGTTGACCCAGAACAACTCAGTTCAGCATGGAAATATCATTGCAACAGCTTTTATTTAGCCAGAAATCAAGAGTGTAAGTTTTTATGCGCTTAAAAGCATTTTCAGGCCGAATGAGCAAATATGCTTGTTTCTGCCAATTGCAGCAAAATACTGAAAGGAAAGTGGGTTTGCCTTCATAGTTGACCCAGAACAACTCAGTTCAGCATGGAAATATCATTGCAACAGCTTTTATTTAGCCAGAAATCAAGAGTGTAAGTTTTTATGCGCTTAAAAGCATTTTCAGGCCGAATGAGCTGATTTCTGCCAAATGCAGCAAAATACTGAAGGGAAAGTGGGTTTGCCTTCATAGTTGACCCAGAACAACTCAGTTCAGCATGGAAATATCATTGCAACAGCTTTTATTTAGCCAGAAATCAAGAGTGTAAGTTTTTATGTGCTTAAAAGCATTTTCAGGCCGAATGAGCAAATATGCTTGTTTCTGCCAATTGCAGCACAATACTGAAAGGAAAGTGGGTTTGCCTTCATAGTTGACCCAGAACAACTCAGTTCAGCATGGAAATATCATTGCAACAGCTTTTATTTAGCCAGAAATCAAGAGTGTAAGTTTTTATGCGCTTAAAAGCATTTTCAGGCCGAATGAGCAAATATGCTTGTTTCTGCCAATTGCAGCAAAATACTGAAAGGAAAGTGGGTTTGCCTTCATAGTTGACCCAGAACAACTCAGTTCAGCATGGAAATATCATTGCAACAGCTTTTATTGAGCCAGAAATCAAGAGTGTAAGTTTTTATGCGCTTAAAAGCAGTTTCAGGCCGAATGAGCAAATATGCTTGTTTCTGCCAATTGCAGCAAAATACTGAAAGGAAAGTGGGTTTGCCTTCATAGTTGACCCAGAACAACTCAGTTCAGCATGGAAATATCATTGCAACAGCTTTTATTTAGCCAGAAATCAAGAGTGTAAGTTTTTATGCGCTTAAAAGCATTTTCAGGCTGAATGAGCTGATTTCTGCCAAATGCAGCAAAATACTGAAGGGAAAGTGGGTTTGCCTTCATAGTTGACCCAGAACAACTCAGTTCAGCATGGAAATATCATTGCAACAGCTTTTATTTAGCCAGAAATCAAGAGTGTAAGTTTTTATGCGCTTAAAAGCATTTTCAGGCCGAATGAGCAAATATGCTTGTTTCTGCCAATTGCAGCAAAATACTGAAAGGAAAGTGGGTTTGCCTTCATAGTTGACCCAGAACAACTCAGTTCAGCATGGAAATATCATTGCAACAGCTTTTATTTAGCCAGAAATCAAGAGTGTAAGTTTTTATGCGCTTAAAAGCATTTTCAGGCTGAATGAGCTGATTTCTGCCAAATGCAGCAAAATACTGAAGGGAAAGTGGGTTTGCCTTTATAGTTGACCCAGAACAACTCAGTTCAGCATGGAAATATCATTGCAACAGCTTTTATTTAGCCAGAAATCAAGAGTGTAAGTTTTTATGCGCTTAAAAGCATTTTCAGGCCGAATGAGCAAATATGCTTGTTTCTGCCAATTGCAGCAAAATACTGAAAGGAAAGTGGGTTTGCCTTCATAGTTGACCCAGAACAACTCAGTTCACCATGGAAATATCATTGCAAAAGCTTTTATTTAGCCAGAAATCAAGAATGTAAGTTTTTATGCGCTTAAAAGCATTTTCAGGCCGAATGAGCAAATATGCTTGTTTCTGCCAATTGCAGCAAAATACTGAAAGGAAAGTGGGTTTGCCTTCATAGTTGACCCAGAACAACTCAGTTCAGCATGGAAATATCATTGCAACAGCTTTTATTTAGCCAGAAATCAAGAGTGTAAGTTTTTATGCGCTTAAAAGCATTTTCAGGCCGAATGAGCTTATTTCTGCCAAATGCAGCAAAATACTGAAGGGAAAGTGGGTTTGCCTTCATAGTTGACCCAGAACAACTCAGTTCAGCATGGAAATATCATTGCAACAGCTTTTATTTAGCCAGAAATCAAGAGTGTAAGTTTTTATGCGCTTAAAAGCATTTTCAGGCCGAATGAGCAAATATGCTTGTTTCTGCCAATTGCAGCAAAATACTGAAAGGAAAGTGGGTTTGCCTTCATAGTTGACCCAGAACAACTCAGTTCAGCATGGAAATATCATTGCAACAGCTTTTATTTAGCCAGAAATCAAGAGTGTAAGTTTTTATGCGCTTAAAAGCATTTTCAGGCCGAATGAGCAAATATGCTTGTTTCTGCCAATTGCAGCAAAATACTGAAAGGAAAGTGGGTTTGCCTTCAGAGTTGACCCAGAACAACTCAGTTCAGCATGGAAATATCATTGCAACAGCTTTTATTTAGCCAGAAATCAAGAGTGTAAGTTTTTATGCGCTTAAAAGCATTTTCAGGCCGAATGAGCAAATATGCTTGTTTCTGCCAATTGCAGCAAAATACTGAAAGGAAAGTGGGTTTGCCTTCATAGTTGACCCAGAACAACTCAGTTCAGCATGGAAATATCATTGCAACAGCTTTTATTTAGCCAGAAATCAAGAGTGTAAGTTTTTATGCGCTTAAAAGCATTTTCAGGCCGAATGAGCAAATATGCTTGTTTCTGCCAATTGCAGCAAAATACTGAAAGGAAAGTGGGTTTGCCTTCATAGTTGACCCAGAACAACTCAGTTCAGCATGGAAATATCATTGCAACAGCTTTTATTTAGCCAGAAATCAAGAGTGTAAGTTTTTATGCGCTTAAAAGCATTTTCAGGCTGAATGACCTGATTTCTGCCAAATGCAGCAAAATACTGAACGGAAAGTGGGTTTGCCTTCATAGTTGACCCAGAACAACTCAGTTCAGCATGGAAATATCATTGCAACAGCTTTTATTTAGCCAGAAATCAAGAGTGTAAGTTTTTATGCGCTTAAAAGCATTTTCAGGCCGAATGAGCAAATATGCTTGTTTCTGCCAATTGCAGCAATATACTGAAAGGAAAGTGGGTTTGCCTTCATAGTTGACCCAGAACAACTCAGTTCAGCATGGAAATATCATTGCAACAGCTTTTATTTAGCCAGAAATCAAGAGTGTAAGTTTTTATGCGCTTAAAAGCATTTTCAGGCTGATTGAGCTGATTTCTGCCAAATGCAGCAAAATACTGAAGGGAAAGTGGGTTTGCCTTCATAGTTGACCCAGAACAACTCAGTTCAGCATGGAAATATCATTGCAACAGCTTTTATTTAGCCAGAAATCAAGAGTGTAAGTTTTTATGCGCTTAAAAGCATTTTCAGGCCGAATGAGCAAATATGCTTGTTTCTGCCAATTGCAGCAAAATACTGAAAGGAAAGTGGGTTTGCCTTCATAGTTGACCCAGAACAACTCAGTTCAGCATGGAAATATCATTGCAACAGCTTTTATTTAGCCAGAAATCAAGAGTGTAAGTTTTTATGCGCTTAAAAGCATTTTCAGGCCGAATGAGCAAATATGCTTGTTTCTGCCAATTGCAGCAAAATACTGAAAGGAAAGTGGGTTTGCCTTCATAGTTGACCCAGAACAACTCAGTTCAGCATGGAAATATCATTGCAACAGCTTTTATTTAGCCAGAAATCAAGAGTGTAAGTTTTTATGCGCTTAAAAGCATTTTCAGGCCGAATGAGCAAATATGCTTGTTTCTGCCAATTGCAGCAAAATACTGAAAGGAAAGTGGGTTTGCCTTCATAGTTGACCCAGAGCAACTCAGTTCAGCATGGAAATATCATTGCAACAGCTTTTATTTAGCCAGAAATCAAGAGTGTAAGTTTTTATGCGCTTAAAAGCATTTTCAGGCCGAATGAGCAAATATGCTTGTTTCTGCCAATTGCAGCAAAATACTGAAAGGAAAGTGGGTTTGCCTTCATAGTTGACCCAGAACAACTCAGTTCAGCATGGAAATATCATTGCAACAGCTTTTATTTAGCCAGAAATCAAGAGTGTAAGTTTTTATGCGCTTCAAAGCATTTTCAGGCCGAATGAGCAAATATGCTTGTTTCTGCCAATTGCAGCAAAATACTGAAAGGAAAGTGGGTTTGCCTTCATAGTTGACCCAGAACAACTCAGTTCAGCATGGAAATATCATTGCAACAGCTTTTATTTAGCCAGAAATCAAGAGTGTAAGTTTTTATGCGCTTAAAAGCATTTTCAGGCCGAATGAGCAAATATGCTTGTTTCTGCTAATTGCAGCAAAATACTGAAAGGAAAGTGGGTTTGCCTTCATAGTTGACCCAGAACAACTCAGTTCAGCATGGAAATATCATTGCAACAGCTTTTAATTAGCCAGAAATCAAGAGTGTAAGTTTTTATGCGCTTAAAAGCATTTTCAGGCCGAATGAGCAAATATGCTTGTTTCTGCCAATTGCAGCAAAATACTGAAGGGAAAGTGGGTTTGCCTTCATAGTTGACCCAGAACAACTCAGTTCAGCATGGAAATATCATTGCAACAGCTTTTATTTAGCCAGAAATCAAGAGTGTAAGTTTTTATGCGCTTAAAAGCATTTTCAGGCCGAATGAGCAAATATGCTTGTTTCTGCCAATTGCAGCAAAATACTGAAAGGAAAGTGGGTTTGCCTTCATAGTTGACCCAGAACAACTCAGTTCAGCATGGAAATATCATTGCAACAGCTTTTATTTAGCCAGAAATCAAGAGTGTAAGTTTTTATGCGCTTAAAAGCATTTTCAGGCCGAATGAGCAAATATGCTTGTTTCTGCCAATTGCAGCAAAATACTGAAAGGAAAGTGGGTTTGCCTTCATAGTTGACCCAGAACAACTCAGTTCACCATGGAAATATAATTGCAAAAGCTTTTATTTAGCCAGAAATCAAGAATGTAAGTTGTTATGCGCTTAAAAGCATTTTCAGGCCGAATGAGCAAATATGCTTGTTTCTGCCAATTGCCGCAAAATACTGAAAGGAAAGTGGGTTTGCCTTCATAGTTGACCCAGAACAACTCAGTTCAGCATGGAAATATCATTGCAACAGCTTTTATTTAGCCAGAAATCAAGAGTGTAAGTTTTTATGCGCTTAAAAGCATTTTCAGGCCGAATGAGCTGATTTCTGCCAAATGCAGCAAAATACTGAAGGGAAAGTGGGTTTGCCTTCATAGTTGACCCAGAACAACTCAGTTCAGCATGGAAATATCATTGCAACAGCTTTTATTTAGCCAGAAATCAAGAGTGTAAGTTTTTATGCGCTTAAAAGCATTTTCAGGCCGAATGAGCAAATATGCTTGTTTCTGCCAATTGCAGCAAAATACTGAAAGGAAAGTGGGTTTGCCTTCATAGTTGACCCAGAACAACTCAGTTCAGCATGGAAATATCATTGCAACAGCTTTTATTTAGCCAGAAATCAAGAGTGTAAGTTTTTATGCGCTTAAAAGCATTTTCAGGCCGAATGAGCAAATATGCTTGTTTCTGCCAATTGCAGCAAAATACTGAAAGGAAAGTGGGTTTGCCTTCATAGTTGACCCAGAACAACTCAGTTCAGCATGGAAATATCATTGCACCAGCTTTTATTTAGCCAGAAATCAAGAGTGTAAGTTTTTATGCGCTTAAAAGCATTTTTAGGCTGAATGAGCTGATTTCTGCCAAATGCAGCAAAATACTGAAGGGAAAGTGGGTTTGCCTTCATAGTTGACCCAGAACAACTCAGTTCAGCATGGAAATATCATTGCAACAGCTTTTATTTAGCCAGAAATCAAGAGTGTAAGTTTTTATGCGCTTAAAAGCATTTTCAGGCCGAATGAGCAAATATGCTTGTTTCTGCCAATTGCAGCAAAATACTGAAAGGAAAGTGGGTTTGCCTTCATAGTTGACCCAGAACAACTCAGTTCAGCATGGAAATATCATTGCAACAGCTTTTATTTAGCCAGAAATCAAGAGTGTAAGTTTTTATGCGCTTAAAAGCATTTTCAGGCCGAATGAGCAAATATGCTTGTTTCTGCCAATTGCAGCAAAATACTGAAAGGAAAGTGGGTTTGCCTTCAGAGTTAACCCAGAACAACTCAGTTCAGCATGGAAATATCATTGCAACAGCTTTTATTTAGCCAGAAATCAAGAGTGTAAGTTTTTATGCGCTTAAAAGCATTTTCAGGCCGAATGAGCAAATATGCTTGTTTCTGCCAATTGCAGCAAAATACTGAAAGGAAAGTGGGTTTGCCTTCATAGTTGACCCAGAACAACTCAGTTCAGCATGGAAATATCATTGCAACAGCTTTTATTTAGCCAGAAATCAAGAGTGTAAGTTTTTATGCGCTTAAAAGCATTTTCAGGCTGAATGAGCTGATTTCTGCCAAATGCAGCAAATTACTGAAGGGAAAGTGGGTTTGCCTTCATAGTTGACCCAGAACAACTCAGTTCAGCATGGAAATATCATTGCAACAGCTTTTATTTAGCCAGAAATCAAGAGTGTAAGTTTTTATGCGCTTAAAAGCAGTTTCAGGCCGAATGAGCAAATATGCTTGTTTCTGCCAATTGCAGCAAAATACTGAAAGGAAAGTGGGTTTGCCTTCATAGTTGACCCAGAACAACTCAGTTCAGCATGGAAATATCATTGCAACAGCTTTTATTTAGCCAGAAATCAAGAGTGTAAGTTTTTATGCGCTTAAAAGCATTTTCAGGCCGAATGAGCAAATATGCTTGTTTCTGCCAATTGCAGCAAAATACTGAAAGGAAAGTGGGTTTGCCTTCATAGTTGACCCAGAACAACTCAGTTCAGCATGGAAATATCATTGCAACAGCTTTTATTTAGCCAGAAATCAAGAGTGTAAGTTTTTATGCGCTTAAAAGCATTTTCAGGCCGAATGAGCAAATATGCTTGTTTCTGCCAATTGCAGCAAAATACTGAAAGGAAAGTGGGTTTGCCTTCATAGTTGACCCAGAACAACTCAGTTCAGCATGGAAATATCATTGCAACAGCTTTTATTTAGCCAGAAATCAAGAGTGTAAGTTTTTATGCGCTTAAAAGCATTTTCAGGCCGAATGAGCAAATATGCTTGTTTCTGCCAATTGCAGCAAAATACTGAAAGGAAAGTGGGTTTGCCTTCATAGTTGACCCAGAACAACTCAGTTCAGCATGGAAATATCATTGCAACAGCTTTTATTTAGCCAGAAATCAAGAGTGTAAGTTTTTTTGCGCTTCAAAGCATTTTCAGGCTGAATGAGCTGATTTCTGCCAAATGCAGCAAAATACTGAAGGGAAAGTGGGTTTGCCTTCATAGTTGACCCAGAACAACTCAGTTCAGCATGGAAATATCATTGCAACAGCTTTTATTTAGCCAGAAATCAAGAGTGTAAGTTTTTATGCGCTTAAAAGCATTTTCAGGCCGAATGAGCAAATATGCTTGTTTCTGCCAATTGCAGCAAAATACTGAAAGGAAAGTGGGTTTGCCTTCATAGTTGACCCAGAACAACTCAGTTCACCATGGAAATATCATTGCAAAAGCTTTAATTTAGCCAGAAATCAAGAGTGTAAGTTTTTATGCGCTTAAAAGCATTTTCAGGCCGAATGAGCTTATTTCTGCCAAATGCAGCAAAATACTGAAGGGAAAGTGGGTTTGCCTTCATAGTTGACCCAGAACAACTCAGTTCAGCATGGAAATATCATTGCAACAGCTTTTATTTAGCCAGAAATCAAGAGTGTAAGTTTTTATGCGCTTAAAAGCATTTTCAGACCGAATGAGCAAATATGCTTGTTTCTGCCAATTGCAGCAAAATACTGAAAGGAAAGTGGGTTTGCCTTCATAGTTGACCCAGAACAACTCAGTTCAGCATGGAAATATCATTGCAACAGCATTTATTTAGCCAGAAATCAAGAGTGTAAGTTTTTATGCGCTTAAAAGCATTTTCAGGCCGAATGAGCAAATATGCTTGTTTCTGCCAATTGCAGCAAAATACTGAAAGGAAAGTGGGTTTGCCTTCAGAGTTGACCCAGAACAACTCAGTTCAGCATGGAAATATCATTGCAACAGCTTTTATTTAGCCAGAAATCAAGAGTGTAAGTTTTTATGCGCTTAAAAGCATTTTCAGGCCGAATGAGCAAATATGCTTGTTTCTGCCAATTGCAGCAAAATACTGAAAGGAAAGTGGGTTTGCCTTCATAGTTGACCCAGAACAACTCAGTTCAGCATGGAAGTATCATTGCAACAGCTTTTATTTAGCCAGAAATCAAGAGTGTAAGTTTTTATGCGCTTAAAAGCATTTTTAGGCTGAATGAGCTGATTTCTGCCAAATGCAGCAAAATACTGAAGGGAAAGTGGGTTTGCCTTCATAGTTGACCCAGAACAACTCAGTTCAGCATGGAAATATCATTGCAACAGCTTTTATTTAGCCAGAAATCAAGAGTGTAAGTTTTTATGCGCTTAAAAGCATTTTCAGGCCGAATGAGCAAATATGCTTGTTTCTGCCAATTGCAGCAAAATACTGAAAGGAAAGTGGGTTTGCCTTCAGAGTTGACCCAGAACAACTCAGTTCAGCATGGAAATATCATTGCAACAGCTTTTATTTAGCCAGAAATCAAGAGTGTAAGTTTTTATGCGCTTAAAAGCATTTTCAGGCCGAATGAGCAAATATGCTTGTTTCTGCCAATTGCAGCAAAATACTGAAAGGAAAGTGGGTTTGCCTTCAGAGTTGACCCAGAACAACTCAGTTCAGCATGGAAATATCATTGTAACAGCTTTTATTTAGCCAGAAATCAAGAGTGCAAGTTTTTATGCGCTTAAAAGCATTTTCAGGCCGAATGAGCAAATATGCTTGTTTCTGCCAATTGCAGCAAAATACTGAAAGGAAAGTGGGTTTGCCTTCATAGTTGACCCAGAACAACTCAGTTCAGCATGGAAATATCATTGCAACAGCTTTTATTTAGCCAGAAATCAAGAGTGTAAGTTTTTATGCGCTTAAAAGCATTTTCAGGCCGAATGAGCTGATTTCTGCCAAATGCAGCAAAATACTGAAGGGAAAGTGGGTTTGCCTTCATAGTTGACCCAGAACAACTCAGTTCAGCATGGAAATATCATTGCAACAGCTTTTATTTAGCCAGAAATCAAGAGTGTAAGTTTTTATGCGCTTAAAAGCATTTTCAGGCCGAATGAGCAAATATGCTTGTTTCTGCCAATTGCAGCAAAATACTGAAAGGAAAGTGGGTTTGCCTTCATAGTTGACCCAGAACAACTCAGTTCAGCATGGAAATATCATTGCAACAGCTTTTATTTAGCCAGAAATCAAGAGTGTAAGTTTTTATGCGCTTAAAAGCATTTTCAGGCCGAATAAGCAAATATGCTTGTTTCTGCCAATTGCAGCAAAATACTGAAAGGAAAGTGGGTTTGCCTTCATAGTTGACCCAGAACAACTCAGTTCAGCATGGAAATATCATTGCAACAGCTTTTATTTAGCCAGAAATCAAGAGTGTAAGTTTTTATGCGCTTAAAAGCATTTTCAGGCTGAATGAGCTGATTTCTGCCAAATGCAGCAAAATACTGAAGGGAAAGTGGGTTTGCCTTCATAGTTGACCCAGAACAACTCAGTTCAGCATGGAAATATCATTGCAACAGCTTTTATTTAGCCAGAAATCAAGAGTGTAAGTTTTTATGCGCTTAAAAGCATTTTCAGGCCGAATGAGCAAATATGCTTGTTTCTGCCAATTGCAGCAAAATACTGAAAGGAAAGTGGGTTTGCCTTCATAGTTGACCCAGAACAACTCAGTTCAGCATGGAAATATCATTGCAACAGCTTTTATTTAGCCAGAAATCAAGAGTGTAAGTTTTTATGCGCTTAAAAGCATTTTCAGGCCGAATGAGCTGATTTCTGCCAAATGCAGCAAAATACTGAAGGGAAAGTGGGTTTGCCTTTATAGTTGACCCAGAACAACTCAGTTCAGCATGGAAATATCATTGCAACAGCTTTTATTTAGCCAGAAATCAAGAGTGTAAGTTTTTATGCGCTTAAAAGCATTTTCAGGCCGAATGAGCAAATATGCTTGTTTCTGCCAATTGCAGCAAAATACTGAAAGGAAAGTGGGTTTGCCTTCATAGTTGACCCAGAACAACTCAGTTCACCATGGAAATATCATTGCAAAAGCTTTTATTTAGCCAGAAATCAAGAATGTAAGTTTTTATGCGCTTAAAAGCATTTTCAGGCCGAATGAGCAAATATGCTTGTTTCTGCCAATTGCAGCAAAATACTGAAAGGAAAGTGGGTTTGCCTTCATAGTTGACCCAGAACAACTCAGTTCAGCATGGAAATATCATTGCAACAGCTTTTATTTAGCCAGAAATCAAGAGTGTAAGTTTTTATGCGCTTAAAAGCATTTTCAGGCCGAATGAGCTTATTTCTGCCAAATGCAGCAAAATACTGAAGGGAAAGTGGGTTTGCCTTCATAGTTGACCCAGAACAACTCAGTTCAGCATGGAAATATCATTGCAACAGCTTTTATTTAGCCAGAAATCAAGAGTGTAAGTTTTTATGCGCTTAAAAGCATTTTCAGGCCGAATGAGCAAATATGCTTGTTTCTGCCAATTGCAGCAAAATACTGAAAGGAAAGTGGGTTTGCCTTCATAGTTGACCCAGAACAACTCAGTTCAGCATGGAAATATCATTGCAACAGCTTTTATTTAGCCAGAAATCAAGAGTGTAAGTTTTTATGCGCTTAAAAGCATTTTCAGGCCGAATGAGCAAATATGCTTGTTTCTGCCAATTGCAGCAAAATACTGAAAGGAAAGTGGGTTTGCCTTCAGAGTTGACCCAGAACAACTCAGTTCAGCATGGAAATATCATTGCAACAGCTTTTATTTAGCCAGAAATCAAGAGTGTAAGTTTTTATGCGCTTAAAAGCATTTTCAGGCCGAATGAGCAAATATGCTTGTTTCTGCCAATTGCAGCAAAATACTGAAAGGAAAGTGGGTTTGCCTTCATAGTTGACCCAGAACAACTCAGTTAAGCATGGAAATATCATTGCAACAGCTTTTATTTAGCCAGAAATCAAGAGTGTAAGTTTTTATGCGCTTAAAAGCATTTTCAGGCCGAATGAGCAAATATGCTTGTTTCTGCCAATTGCAGCAATATACTGAAAGGAAAGTGGGTTTGCCTTCATAGTTGACCCAGAACAACTCAGTTCAGCATGGAAATATCATTGCAACAGCTTTTATTTAGCCAGAAATCAAGAGTGTAAGTTTTTATGCGCTTAAAAGCATTTTCAGGCTGATTGAGCTGATTTCTGCCAAATGCAGCAAAATACTGAAGGGAAAGTGGGTTTGCCTTCATAGTTGACCCAGAACAACTCAGTTCAGCATGGAAATATCATTGCAACAGCTTTTATTTAGCCAGAAATCAAGAGTGTAAGTTTTTATGCGCTTAAAAGCATTTTCAGGCTGAATGAGCAAATATGCTTGTTTCTGCCAATTGCAGCAAAATACTGAAAGGAAAGTGGGTTTGCCTTCATAGTTGACCCAGAACAACTCAGTTCAGCATGGAAATATCATTGCAACAGCTTTTATTTAGCCAGAAATCAAGAGTGTAAGTTTTTATGCGCTTAAAAGCATTTTCAGGCCGAATGAGCAAATATGCTTGTTTCTGCCAATTGCAGCAAAATACTGAAAGGAAAGTGGGTTTGCCTTCATAGTTGACCCAGAACAACTCAGTTCAGCATGGAAATATCATTGCAACAGCTTTTATTTAGCCAGAAATCAAGAGTGTAAGTTTTTATGCGCTTAAAAGCATTTTCAGGCCGAATGAGCAAATATGCTTGTTTCTGCCAATTGCAGCAAAATACTGAAAGGAAAGTGGGTTTGCCTTCATAGTTGACCCAGAGCAACTCAGTTCAGCATGGAAATATCATTGCAACAGCTTTTATTTAGCCAGAAATCAAGAGTGTAAGTTTTTATGCGCTTAAAAGCATTTTCAGGCCGAATGAGCAAATATGCTTGTTTCTGCCAATTGCAGCAAAATACTGAAAGGAAAGTGGGTTTGCCTTCATAGTTGACCCAGAACAACTCAGTTCAGCATGGAAATATCATTGCAACAGCTTTTATTTAGCCAGAAATCAAGAGTGTAAGTTTTTATGCGCTTCAAAGCATTTTCAGGCCGAATGAGCAAATATGCTTGTTTCTGCCAATTGCAGCAAAATACTGAAAGGAAAGTGGGTTTGCCTTCATAGTTGACCCAGAACAACTCAGTTCAGCATGGAAATATCATTGCAACAGCTTTTATTTAGCCAGAAATCAAGAGTGTAAGTTTTTATGCGCTTAAAAGCATTTTCAGGCCGAATGAGCAAATATGCTTGTTTCTGCTAATTGCAGCAAAATACTGAAAGGAAAGTGGGTTTGCCTTCATAGTTGACCCAGAACAACTCAGTTCAGCATGGAAATATCATTGCAACAGCTTTTAATTAGCCAGAAATCAAGAGTGTAAGTTTTTATGCGCTTAAAAGCATTTTCAGGCCGAATGAGCAAATATGCTTGTTTCTGCCAATTGCAGCAAAATACTGAAGGGAAAGTGGGTTTGCCTTCATAGTTGACCCAGAACAACTCAGTTCAGCATGGAAATATCATTGCAACAGCTTTTATTTAGCCAGAAATCAAGAGTGTAAGTTTTTATGCGCTTAAAAGCATTTTCAGGCCGAATGAGCAAATATGCTTGTTTCTGCCAATTGCAGCAAAATACTGAAAGGAAAGTGGGTTTGCCTTCATAGTTGACCCAGAACAACTCAGTTCAGCATGGAAATATCATTGCAACAGCTTTTATTTAGCCAGAAATCAAGAGTGTAAGTTTTTATGCGCTTAAAAGCATTTTCAGGCCGAATGAGCAAATATGCTTGTTTCTGCCAATTGCAGCAAAATACTGAAAGGAAAGTGGGTTTGCCTTCATAGTTGACCCAGAACAACTCAGTTCAGCATGGAAATATCATTGCAACAGCTTTTATTTAGCCAGAAATCAAGAGTGTAAGTTTTTATGCGCTTAAAAGCATTTTCAGGCCGAATGAGCAAATATGCTTGTTTCTGCCAATTGCAGCAAAATACTGAAAGGAAAGTGGGTTTGCCTTCATAGTTGACCCAGAACAACTCAGTTCAGCATGGAAATATCATTGCAACAGCTTTTATTTAGCCAGAAATCAAGAGTGTAAGTTTTTATGCGCTTAAAAGCATTTTCAGGCCGAATGAGCAAATATGCTTGTTTCTGCCAATTGCAGCAAAATACTGAAAGGAAAGTGGGTTTGCCTTCATAGTTGACCCAGAACAACTCAGTTCAGCATGGGAATATCATTGCAACAGCTTTTATTTAGCCAGAAATCAAGAGTGTAAGTTTTTATGCGCTTAAAAGCATTTTCAGGCCGAATGAGCAAATATGCTTGTTTCTGCCAATTGCAGCAAAATACTGAAAGGAAAGTGGGTTTGCCTTCATAGTTGACCCAGAACAACTCAGTTCAGCATGGAAATATCATTGCAACAGCTTTTATTTAGCCAGAAATCAAGAGTGTAAGTTTTTATGCGCTTAAAAGCATTTTCAGGCCGAATGAGCAAATATACTTGTTTCTGCCAATTGCAGCAAAATACTGAAAGGAAAGTGGGTTTGCCTTCATAGTTGACCCAGAACAACCCAGTTTAGCATGGAAATATCATTGCAACAGCTTTTATTTAGCCAGAAATCAAGAGTGTAAGTTTTTATGCGCTTAAAAGCATTTTCAGGCCGAATGAGCAAATATGCTTGTTTCTGCCAATTGCAGCAAAATACTGAAAGGAAAGTGGGTTTGCCTTCAGAGTTGACCCAGAAACACTCAGTTCAGCATGGAAATATCATTGCAACAGCTTTTAATTAGCCAGAAATCAAGAGTGTAAGTTTTTATGCGCTTAAAAGCATTTTCAGGCCGAATGAGCAAATATGCTTGTTTCTGCCAATTGCAGCAAAATACTGAAAGGAAAGTGGGTTTGCCTTCATAGTTGACCCAGAACAACTCAGTTCAGCATGGAAATATCATTGCAACAGCTTTTATTTAGCCAGAAATCAACAGTGTAAGTTTTTATGCGCTTAAAAGCATTTTCAGGCCGAATGAGCAAATATGCTTGTTTCTGCCAATTGCAGCAAAATACTGAAAGGAAAGTGGGTTTGCCTTCATAGTTGACCCAGAGCAACTCAGTTCAGCATGGAAATATCATTGCAACAGCTTTTATTTAGCCAGAAATCAAGAGTGTAAGTTTTTATGCGCTTAAAAGCATTTTCAGGCCGAATGAGCAAATATGCTTGTTTCTGCCAATTGCAGCAAAATACTGAAAGGAAAGTGGGTTTGCCTTCATAGTTGACCCAGAACAACTCAGTTCAGCATGGAAATATCATTGCAACAGCTTTTATTTAGCCAGAAATCAAGAGTGTAAGTTTTTATGCGCTTAAAAGCATTTTCAGGCCGAATGAGCTGATTTCTGCCAAATGCAGCAAAATACTGAAGGGAAAGTGGGTTTGCCTTCAGAGTTGACCCAGAACAACTCAGTTCAGCATGGAAATATCATTGCAACAGCTTTTAATTAGCCAGAAATCAAGAGTGTAAGTTTTTATGCGCTTAAAAGCATTTTCAGGCCGAATGAGCAAATATGCTTGTTTCTGCCAATTGCAGCAAAATACTGAAAGGAAAGTGGGTTTGCCTTCATAGTTGACCCAGAACAACTCAGTTCAGCATGGAAATATCATTGCAACAGCTTTTATTTAGCCAGAAATCAACAGTGTAAGTTTTTATGCGCTTAAAAGCATTTTCAGGCCGAATGAGCAAATATGCTTGTTTCTGCCAATTGCAGCAAAATACTGAAAGGAAAGTGGGTTTGCCTTCATAGTTGACCCAGAGCAACTCAGTTCAGCATGGAAATATCATTGCAACAGCTTTTATTTAGCCAGAAATCAAGAGTGTAAGTTTTTATGCGCTTAAAAGCATTTTCAGGCCGAATGAGCAAATATGCTTGTTTCTGCCAATTGCAGCAAAATACTGAAAGGAAAGTGGGTTTGCCTTCATAGTTGACCCAGAACAACTCAGTTCAGCATGGAAATATCATTGCAACAGCTTTTATTTAGCCAGAAATCAAGAGTGTAAGTTTTTATGCGCTTAAAAGCATTTTCAGGCCGAATGAGCTGATTTCTGCCAAATGCAGCAAAATACTGAAGGGAAAGTGGGTTTGCCTTCATAGTTGACCCAGAACAACTCAGTTCAGCATGGAAATATCATTGCAACAGCTTTTATTTAGCCAGAAATCAAGAGTGTAAGTTTTTATGCGCTTAAAAGCATTTTCAGGCCGAATGAGCAAATATGCTTGTTTCTGCCAATTGCAGCAAAATACTGAAAGGAAAGTGGGTTTGCCTTCATAGTTGACCCAGAAGAACTCAGTTCAGCATGGAAATATCATTGCAACAGCTTTTATTTAGCCAGAAATCAAGAGTGTAAGTTTTTATGCGCTTAAAAGCATTTTCAGGCCGAATGAGCAAATATGCTTGTTTCTGCCAATTGCAGCAAAATACTGAAAGGAAAGTGGGTTTGCCTTCATAGTTGACCCAGAACAACTCAGTTCAGCATGGGAATATCATTGCAACAGCTTTTATTTAGCCAGAAATCAAGAGTGTAAGTTTTTATGCGCTTAAAAGCATTTTCAGGCCGAATGAGCAAATATGCTTGTTTCTGCCAATTGCAGCAAAATACTGAAAGGAAAGTGGGTTTGCCTTCATAGTTGACCCAGAACAACTCAGTTCAGCATGGAAATATCATTGCAACAGCTTTTATTTAGCCAGAAATCAAGAGTGTAAGTTTTTATGCGCTTAAAAGCATTTTCAGGCCGAATGAGCAAATATGCTTGTTTCTGCCAATTGCAGCAAAATACTGAAAGGAAAGTGGGTTTGCCTTCATAGTTGACCCAGAACAACTCAGTTCAGCATGGGAATATCATTGCAACAGCTTTTATTTAGCCAGAAATCAAGAGTGTAAGTTTTTATGCGCTTAAAAGCATTTTCAGGCCGAATGAGCAAATATGCTTGTTTCTGCCAATTGCAGCAAAATACTGAAAGGAAAGTGGGTTTGCCTTCATAGTTGACCCAGAACAACTCAGTTCAGCATGGAAATATCATTGCAACAGCTTTTATTTAGCCAGAAATCAAGAGTGTAAGTTTTTATGCGCTTAAAAGCATTTTCAGGCCGAATGAGCAAATATGCTTGTTTCTGCCAATTGCAGCAAAATACTGAAAGGAAAGTGGGTTTGCCTTCATAGTTGACCCAGAACAACTCAGTTCAGCATGGAAATATCATTGCAACAGCTTTTATTTAGCCAGAAATCAAGAGTGTAAGTTTTTATGCGCTTAAAAGCATTTTCAGGCCGAATGAGCAAATATGCTTGTTTCTGCCAATTGCAGCAAAATACTGAAAGGAAAGTGGGTTTGCCTTCATAGTTGACCCAGAAAAACTCAGTTCAGCATGGAAATATCATTGCAACAGCTTTTATTTAGCCAGAAATCAAGAGTGTAAGTTTTTATGCGCTTAAAAGCATTTTCAGGCCGAATGAGCTGATTTCTGCCAAATGCAGCAAAATACTGAAGGGAAAGTGGGTTTGCCTTCATAGTTGACCCAGAACAACTCAGTTCAGCATGGAAATATCATTGCAACAGCTTTTATTTAGCCAGAAATCAAGAGTGTAAGTTTTTATGCGCTTAAAAGCATTTTCAGGCCGAATGAGCAAATATGCTTGTTTCTGCCAATTGCAGCAAAATACTGAAAGGAAAGTGGGTTTGCCTTCATAGTTGACCCAGAACAACTCAGTTCAGCATGGAAATATCATTGCAACAGCTTTTATTTAGCCAGAAATCAAGAGTGTAAGTTTTTATGCGCTTAAAAGCATTTTCAGGCCGAATGAGCAAATATGCTTGTTTCTGCCAATTGCAGCAAAATACTGAAAGGAAAGTGGGTTTGCCTTCATAGTTGACCCAGAACAACTCAGTTCAGCATGGAAATATCATTGCAACAGCTTTTATTTAGCCAGAAATCAAGAGTGTAAGTTTTTATGCGCTTAAAAGCATTTTCAGGCCGAATGAGCAAATATACTTGTTTCTGCCAATTGCAGCAAAATACTGAAAGGAAAGTGGGTTTGCCTTCATAGTTGACCCAGAACAACCCAGTTTAGCATGGAAATATCATTGCAACAGCTTTTATTTAGCCAGAAATCAAGAGTGTAAGTTTTTATGCGCTTAAAAGCATTTTCAGGCCGAATGAGCAAATATGCTTGTTTCTGCCAATTGCAGCAAAATACTGAAAGGAAAGTGGGTTTGCCTTCATAGTTGACCCAGAACAACTCAGTTCAGCATGGAAATATCATTGCAACAGCTTTTATTTAGCCAGAAATCAAGAGTGTAAGTTTTTATGCGCTTAAAAGCATTTTCAGGCCGAATGAGCTGATTTCTGCCAAATGCAGCAAAATACTGAAGGGAAAGTGGGTTTGCCTTCATAGTTGACCCAGAACAACTCAGTTCAGCATGGAAATATCATTGCAACAGCTTTTATTTAGCCAGAAATCAAGAGTGTAAGTTTTTATGCGCTTAAAAGCATTTTCAGGCCGAATGAGCAAATATGCTTGTTTCTGCCAATTGCAGCAAAATACTGAAAGGAAAGTGGGTTTGCCTTCATAGTTGACCCAGAAGAACTCAGTTCAGCATGGAAATATCATTGCAACAGCTTTTATTTAGCCAGAAATCAAGAGTGTAAGTTTTTATGCGCTTAAAAGCAGTTTCAGGCCGAATGAGCAAATATGCTTGTTTCTGCCAATTGCAGCAAAATACTGAAAGGAAAGTGGGTTTGCCTTCATAGTTGACCCAGAACAACTCAGTTCAGCATGGGAATATCATTGCAACAGCTTTTATTTAGCCAGAAATCAAGAGTGTAAGTTTTTATGCGCTTAAAAGCATTTTCAGGCCGAATGAGCAAATATGCTTGTTTCTGCCAATTGCAGCAAAATACTGAAAGGAAAGTGGGTTTGCCTTCATAGTTGACCCAGAACAACTCAGTTCAGCATGGAAATATCATTGCAACAGCTTTTATTTAGCCAGAAATCAAGAGTGTAAGTTTTTATGCGCTTAAAAGCATTTTCAGGCCGAATGAGCAAATATGCTTGTTTCTGCCAATTGCAGCAAAATACTGAAGGGAAAGTGGGTTTGCCTTCATAGTTGACCCAGAACAACTCAGTTCAGCATGGAAACATCATTGCAACAGCTTTTATTTAGCCAGATATCAAGAGTGTAAGTTTTTATGCGCTTAAAAGCATTTTCAGGCCGAATGAGCTGATTTCTGCCAAATGCAGCAAAATACTGAAGGGAAAGTGGGTTTGCCTTCATAGTTGACCCAGAACAACTCAGTTCAGCATGGAAATATCATTGCAACAGCTTTTATTTAGCCAGAAATCAAGAGTGTAAGTTTTTATGCGCTTAAAAGCATTTTCAGGCCGAATGAGCAAATATGCTTGTTTCTGCCAATTGCAGCAAAATACTGAAAGGAAAGTGGGTTTGCCTTCATAGTTGACCCAGAACAACTCAGTTCAGCATGGAAATATCATTGCAACAGCTTTTATTTAGCCAGAAATCAAGAGTGTAAGTTTTTATGCGCTTAAAAGCATTTTCAGGCCGAATGAGCAAATATGCTTGTTTCTGCCAATTGCAGTAAATACTGAAAGGAAAGTGGGTTTGCCTTCATAGTTGACCCAGAACAACTCATTTCAGCATGGAAATATCATTGCAACAGCTTTTATTTAGCCAGAAATCAAGAGTGTAAGTTTTTATGCGCTTAAAAGCATTTTCAGGCCGAATGAGCTGATTTCTGCCAAATGCAGCAAAATACTGAAGGGAAAGTGGGTTTGCCTTCATAGTTGACCCAGAACAACTCAGTTCAGCATGGAAATATCATTGCAACAGCTTTTATTTAGCCAGAAATCAAGAGTGTAAGTTTTTATGCGCTTAAAAGCATTTTCAGGCCGAATGAGCTGATTTCTGCCAAATGCAGCAAAATACTGAAGGGAAAGTGGGTTTGCCTTCATAGTTGACCCAGAACAACTCATTTCAGCATGGAAATATCATTGCAACAGCTTTTATTTAGCCAGAAATCAAGAGTGTAAGTTTTTATGCGCTTAAAAGCATTTTCAGGCCGAATGAGCTGATTTCTGCCAAATGCAGCAAAATACTGAAGGGAAAGTGGGTTTGCCTTCATAGTTGACCCAGAACAACTCATTTCAGCATGGAAATATCATTGCAACAGCTTTTATTTAGCCAGAAATCAAGAGTGTAAGTTTTTATGCGCTTAAAAGCATTTTCAGGCCGAATGAGCAAATATGCTTGTTTCTGCCAATTGCAGCAAAATACTGAAAGGAAAGTGGGTTTGCCTTCATAGTTGACCCAGAACAACTCAGTTCAGCATGGAAATATCATTGCAACAGCTTTTATTTAGCCAGAAATCAAGAGTGTAAGTTTTTATGCGCTTAAAAGCATTTTCAGGCCGAATGAGCTGATTTCTGACAAATGCAGCAAAATACTGAAGGGAAAGTGGGTTTGCCTTCATAGTTGACCCAGAACAACTCAGTTCAGCATGGAAATATCATTGCAACAGCTTTTATTTAGCCAGAAATCAAGAGTGTAAGTTTTTATGCGCTTAAAAGCATTTTCAGGCCGAATGAGCAAATATGCTTGTTTCTGCCAATTGCAGCAAAATACTGAAAGGAAAGTGGGTTTGCCTTCATAGTTGACCCAGAACAACTCAGTTCAGCATGGAAATATCATTGCAACAGCTTTTATTTAGCCAGAAATCAAGAGTGTAAGTTTTTATGCGCTTAAAAGCATTTTCAGGCCGAATGAGCAAATATGCTTGTTTCTGCCAATTGCAGCAAAATACTGAAAGGAAAGTGGGTTTGCCTTCATAGTTGACCCAGAACAACTCAGTTCAGCATGGAAATATCACTGCAACAGCTTTTATTTAGCCAGAAATCAAGAGTGTAAGTTTTTATGCGCTTAAAAGCATTTTCAGGCCGAATGAGCAAATATGCTTGTTTCTGCCAATTGCAGCAAAATACTGAAAGGAAAGTGGGTTTGCCTTCATAGTTGACCCAGAACAACTCAGTTCAGCATGGAAATATCATTGCAACAGCTTTTATTTAGCCAGAAATCAAGAGTGTAAGTTTTTATGCGCTTAAAAGTATTTTCAGGCCGAATGAGCAAATATGCTTGTTTCTGCCAATTGCAGCAAAATACTGAAAGGAAAGTGGGTTTGCCTTCATAGTTGACCCAGAAGAACTCAGTTCAGCATGGAAATATCATTGCAACAGCTTTTATTTAGCCAGAAATCAAGAGTGTAAGTTTTTATGCGCTTAAAAGCAGTTTCAGGCCGAATGAGCAAATATGCTTGTTTCTGCCAATTGCAGCAAAATACTGAAAGGAAAGTGGGTTTGCCTTCATAGTTGACCCAGAACAACTCAGTTCAGCATGGGAATATCATTGCAACAGCTTTTATTTAGCCAGAAATCAAGAGTGTAAGTTTTTATGCGCTTAAAAGCATTTTCAGGCCGAATGAGCAAATATGCTTGTTTCTGCCAATTGCAGCAAAATACTGAAAGGAAAGTGGGTTTGCCTTCATAGTTGACCCAGAACAACTCAGTTCAGCATGGAAATATCATTGCAACAGCTTTTATTTAGCCAGAAATCAAGAGTGTAAGTTTTTATGCGCTTAAAAGCATTTTCAGGCCGAATGAGCAAATATGCTTGTTTCTGCCAATTGCAGCAAAATACTGAAGGGAAAGTGGGTTTGCCTTCATAGTTGACCCAGAACAACTCAGTTCAGCATGGAAACATCATTGCAACAGCTTTTATTTAGCCAGATATCAAGAGTGTAAGTTTTTATGCGCTTAAAAGCATTTTCAGGCCGAATGAGCTGATTTCTGCCAAATGCAGCAAAATACTGAAGGGAAAGTGGGTTTGCCTTCATAGTTGACCCAGAACAACTCAGTTCAGCATGGAAATATCATTGCAACAGCTTTTATTTAGCCAGAAATCAAGAGTGTAAGTTTTTATGCGCTTAAAAGCATTTTCAGGCCGAATGAGCAAATATGCTTGTTTCTGCCAATTGCAGCAAAATACTGAAAGGAAAGTGGGTTTGCCTTCATAGTTGACCCAGAACAACTCAGTTCAGCATGGAAATATCATTGCAACAGCTTTTATTTAGCCAGAAATCAAGAGTGTAAGTTTTTATGCGCTTAAAAGCATTTTCAGGCCGAATGAGCAAATATGCTTGTTTCTGCCAATTGCAGTAAATACTGAAAGGAAAGTGGGTTTGCCTTCATAGTTGACCCAGAACAACTCATTTCAGCATGGAAATATCATTGCAACAGCTTTTATTTAGCCAGAAATCAAGAGTGTAAGTTTTTATGCGCTTAAAAGCATTTTCAGGCCGAATGAGCTGATTTCTGCCAAATGCAGCAAAATACTGAAGGGAAAGTGGGTTTGCCTTCATAGTTGACCCAGAACAACTCAGTTCAGCATGGAAATATCATTGCAACAGCTTTTATTTAGCCAGAAATCAAGAGTGTAAGTTTTTATGCGCTTAAAAGCATTTTCAGGCCGAATGAGCTGATTTCTGCCAAATGCAGCAAAATACTGAAGGGAAAGTGGGTTTGCCTTCATAGTTGACCCAGAACAACTCAGTTCAGCATGGAAATATCATTGCAACAGCTTTTATTTAGCCAGAAATCAAGAGTGTAAGTTTTTATGCGCTTAAAAGCATTTTCAGGCCGAATGAGCAAATATGCTTGTTTCTGCCAATTGCAGCAAAATACTGAAAGGAAAGTGGGTTTGCCTTCATAGTTGACCCAGAACAACTCAGTTCAGCATGGGAATATCATTGCAACAGCTTTTATTTAGCCAGAAATCAAGAGTGTAAGTTTTTATGCGCTTAAAAGCATTTTCAGGCCGAATGAGCAAATATGCTTGTTTCTGCCAATTGCAGCAAAATACTGAAAGGAAAGTGGGTTTGCCTTCATAGTTGACCCAGAACAACTCAGTTCAGCATGGAAATATCATTGCAACAGCTTTTATTTAGCCAGAAATCAAGAGTGTAAGTTTTTATGCGCTTAAAAGCATTTTCAGGCCGAATGAGCAAATATGCTTGTTTCTGCCAATTGCAGCAAAATACTGAAAGGAAAGTGGGTTTGCCTTCATAGTTGACCCAGAACAACTCAGTTCAGCATGGAAATATCATTGCAACAGCTTTTATTTAGCCAGAAATCAAGAGTGTAAGTTTTTATGCGCTTAAAAGCATTTTCAGGCCGAATGAGCAAATATGCTTGTTTCTGCCAATTGCAGCAAAATACTGAAAGGAAAGTGGGTTTG
Source organism: Channa argus (assembly GCF_033026475.1). Lineage (NCBI taxonomy): Eukaryota > Metazoa > Chordata > Actinopteri > Anabantiformes > Channidae > Channa > Channa argus. Next base: position 91,335 of record NW_027125327.1, read on the forward strand.
CCTTCATAGTTGACCCAGAAAAACTCAGTTCAGCATGGAAATATCATTGCAACAGCTTTTATTTAGCCAGAAATCAAGAGTGTAAGTTTTTATGCGCTTAAAAGCATTTTCAGGCCGAATGAGCTGATTTCTGCCAAATGCAGCAAAATACTGAAGGGAAAGTGGGTTTGCCTTCATAGTTGACCCAGAACAACTCAGTTCAGCATGGAAATATCATTGCAACAGCTTTTATTTAGCCAGAAATCAAGAGTGTAAGTTTTTATGCGCTTAAAAGCATTTTCAGGCCGAATGAGCAAATATGCTTGTTTCTGCCAATTGCAGCAAAATACTGAAAGGAAAGTGGGTTTGCCTTCATAGTTGACCCAGAACAACTCAGTTCAGCATGGAAATATCATTGCAACAGCTTTTATTTAGCCAGAAATCAAGAGTGTAAGTTTTTATGCGCTTAAAAGCATTTTCAGGCCGAATGAGCAAATATGCTTGTTTCTGCCAATTGCAGCAAAATACTGAAAGGAAAGTGGGTTTGCCTTCATAGTTGACCCAGAACAACTCAGTTCAGCATGGAAATATCATTGCAACAGCTTTTATTTAGCCAGAAATCAAGAGTGTAAGTTTTTATGCGCTTAAAAGCATTTTCAGGCCGAATGAGCAAATATACTTGTTTCTGCCAATTGCAGCAAAATACTGAAAGGAAAGTGGGTTTGCCTTCATAGTTGACCCAGAACAACCCAGTTTAGCATGGAAATATCATTGCAACAGCTTTTATTTAGCCAGAAATCAAGAGTGTAAGTTTTTATGCGCTTAAAAGCATTTTCAGGCCGAATGAGCAAATATGCTTGTTTCTGCCAATTGCAGCAAAATACTGAAAGGAAAGTGGGTTTGCCTTCATAGTTGACCCAGAACAACTCAGTTCAGCATGGAAATATCATTGCAACAGCTTTTATTTAGCCAGAAATCAAGAGTGTAAGTTTTTATGCGCTTAAAAGCATTTTCAGGCCGAATGAGCTGATTTCTGCCAAATGCAGCAAAATACTGAAGGGAAAGTGGGTTTGCCTTCATAGTTGACCCAGAACAACTCAGTTCAGCATGGAAATATCATTGCAACAGCTTTTATTTAGCCAGAAATCAAGAGTGTAAGTTTTTATGCGCTTAAAAGCATTTTCAGGCCGAATGAGCAAATATGCTTGTTTCTGCCAATTGCAGCAAAATACTGAAAGGAAAGTGGGTTTGCCTTCATAGTTGACCCAGAAGAACTCAGTTCAGCATGGAAATATCATTGCAACAGCTTTTATTTAGCCAGAAATCAAGAGTGTAAGTTTTTATGCGCTTAAAAGCAGTTTCAGGCCGAATGAGCAAATATGCTTGTTTCTGCCAATTGCAGCAAAATACTGAAAGGAAAGTGGGTTTGCCTTCATAGTTGACCCAGAACAACTCAGTTCAGCATGGGAATATCATTGCAACAGCTTTTATTTAGCCAGAAATCAAGAGTGTAAGTTTTTATGCGCTTAAAAGCATTTTCAGGCCGAATGAGCAAATATGCTTGTTTCTGCCAATTGCAGCAAAATACTGAAAGGAAAGTGGGTTTGCCTTCATAGTTGACCCAGAACAACTCAGTTCAGCATGGAAATATCATTGCAACAGCTTTTATTTAGCCAGAAATCAAGAGTGTAAGTTTTTATGCGCTTAAAAGCATTTTCAGGCCGAATGAGCAAATATGCTTGTTTCTGCCAATTGCAGCAAAATACTGAAGGGAAAGTGGGTTTGCCTTCATAGTTGACCCAGAACAACTCAGTTCAGCATGGAAACATCATTGCAACAGCTTTTATTTAGCCAGATATCAAGAGTGTAAGTTTTTATGCGCTTAAAAGCATTTTCAGGCCGAATGAGCTGATTTCTGCCAAATGCAGCAAAATACTGAAGGGAAAGTGGGTTTGCCTTCATAGTTGACCCAGAACAACTCAGTTCAGCATGGAAATATCATTGCAACAGCTTTTATTTAGCCAGAAATCAAGAGTGTAAGTTTTTATGCGCTTAAAAGCATTTTCAGGCCGAATGAGCAAATATGCTTGTTTCTGCCAATTGCAGCAAAATACTGAAAGGAAAGTGGGTTTGCCTTCATAGTTGACCCAGAACAACTCAGTTCAGCATGGAAATATCATTGCAACAGCTTTTATTTAGCCAGAAATCAAGAGTGTAAGTTTTTATGCGCTTAAAAGCATTTTCAGGCCGAATGAGCAAATATGCTTGTTTCTGCCAATTGCAGTAAATACTGAAAGGAAAGTGGGTTTGCCTTCATAGTTGACCCAGAACAACTCATTTCAGCATGGAAATATCATTGCAACAGCTTTTATTTAGCCAGAAATCAAGAGTGTAAGTTTTTATGCGCTTAAAAGCATTTTCAGGCCGAATGAGCTGATTTCTGCCAAATGCAGCAAAATACTGAAGGGAAAGTGGGTTTGCCTTCATAGTTGACCCAGAACAACTCAGTTCAGCATGGAAATATCATTGCAACAGCTTTTATTTAGCCAGAAATCAAGAGTGTAAGTTTTTATGCGCTTAAAAGCATTTTCAGGCCGAATGAGCTGATTTCTGCCAAATGCAGCAAAATACTGAAGGGAAAGTGGGTTTGCCTTCATAGTTGACCCAGAACAACTCATTTCAGCATGGAAATATCATTGCAACAGCTTTTATTTAGCCAGAAATCAAGAGTGTAAGTTTTTATGCGCTTAAAAGCATTTTCAGGCCGAATGAGCTGATTTCTACCAAATGCAGCAAAATACTGAAGGGAAAGTGGGTTTGCCTTCATAGTTGACCCAGAACAACTCATTTCAGCATGGAAATATCATTGCAACAGCTTTTATTTAGCCAGAAATCAAGAGTGTAAGTTTTTATGCGCTTAAAAGCATTTTCAGGCCGAATGAGCAAATATGCTTGTTTCTGCCAATTGCAGCAAAATACTGAAAGGAAAGTGGGTTTGCCTTCATAGTTGACCCAGAACAACTCAGTTCAGCATGGAAATATCATTGCAACAGCTTTTATTTAGCCAGAAATCAAGAGTGTAAGTTTTTATGCGCTTAAAAGCATTTTCAGGCCGAATGAGCTGATTTCTGACAAATGCAGCAAAATACTGAAGGGAAAGTGGGTTTGCCTTCATAGTTGACCCAGAACAACTCAGTTCAGCATGGAAATATCATTGCAACAGCTTTTATTTAGCCAGAAATCAAGAGTGTAAGTTTTTATGCGCTTAAAAGCATTTTCAGGCCGAATGAGCAAATATGCTTGTTTCTGCCAATTGCAGCAAAATACTGAAAGGAAAGTGGGTTTGCCTTCATAGTTGACCCAGAACAACTCAGTTCAGCATGGAAATATCATTGCAACAGCTTTTATTTAGCCAGAAATCAAGAGTGTAAGTTTTTATGCGCTTAAAAGCATTTTCAGGCCGAATGAGCAAATATGCTTGTTTCTGCCAATTGCAGCAAAATACTGAAAGGAAAGTGGGTTTGCCTTCATAGTTGACCCAGAACAACTCAGTTCAGCATGGAAATATCACTGCAACAGCTTTTATTTAGCCAGAAATCAAGAGTGTAAGTTTTTATGCGCTTAAAAGCATTTTCAGGCCGAATGAGCAAATATGCTTGTTTCTGCCAATTGCAGCAAAATACTGAAAGGAAAGTGGGTTTGCCTTCATAGTTGACCCAGAACAACTCAGTTCAGCATGGAAATATCATTGCAACAGCTTTTATTTAGCCAGAAATCAAGAGTGTAAGTTTTTATGCGCTTAAAAGCATTTTCAGGCCGAATGAGCAAATATGCTTGTTTCTGCCAATTGCAGCAAAATACTGAAAGGAAAGTGGGTTTGCCTTCATAGTTGACCCAGAACAACTCAGTTCAGCATGGAAATATCATTGCAACAGCTTTTATTTAGCCAGAAATCAAGAGTGTAAGTTTTTATGCGCTTAAAAGCATTTTCAGGCCGAATGAGCAAATATGCTTGTTTCTGCCAATTGCAGCAAAATACTGAAAGGAAAGTGGGTTTGCCTTCATAGTTGACCCAGAACAACTCAGTTCAGCATGGAAATATCATTGCAACAGCTTTTATTTAGCCAGAAATCAAGAGTGTAAGTTTTTATGCGCTTAAAAGCATTTTCAGGCCGAATGAGCTGATTTCTGCCAAATGCAGCAAAATACTGAAGGAAAGTGGGTTTGCCTTCATAGTTGACCCAGAACAACTCAGTTCAGCATGGAAATATCATTGCAACAGCTTTTATTTAGCCAGAAATCAAGAGTGTAAGTTTTTATGCGCTTAAAAGCATTTTCAGGCCGAATGAGCAAATATGCTTGTTTCTGCCAATTGCAGCAAAATACTGAAAGGAAAGTGGGTTTGCCTTCATAGTTGACCCAGAACAACTCAGTTCAGCATGGAAATATCATTGCAACAGCTTTTATTTAGCCAGAAATCAAGAGTGTAAGTTTTTATGCGCTTAAAAGCATTTTCAGGCCGAATGAGCAAATATGCTTGTTTCTGCCAATTGCAGCAAAATACTGAAAGGAAAGTGGGTTTGCCTTCATAGTTGACCCAGAACAACTCAGTTCAGCATGGAAATATCATTGCAACAGCTTTTATTTAGCCAGAAATCAAGAGTGTAAGTTTTTATGCGCTTAAAAGCATTTTCAGGCCGAATGAGCAAATATGCTTGTTTCTGCCAATTGCAGCAAAATACTGAAAGGAAAGTGGGTTTGCCTTCATAGTTGACCCAGAACAACTCAGTTCAGCATGGAAATATCACTGCAACAGCTTTTATTTAGCCAGAAATCAAGAGTGTAAGTTTTTATGCGCTTAAAAGCATTTTCAGGCCGAATGAGCAAATATGCTTGTTTCTGCCAATTGCAGCAAAATACTGAAAGGAAAGTGGGTTTGCCTTCATAGTTGACCCAGAACAACTCAGTTCAGCATGGAAATATCATTGCAACAGCTTTTATTTAGCCAGAAATCAAGAGTGTAAGTTTTTATGCGCTTAAAAGCATTTTCAGGCCGAATGAGCAAATATGCTTGTTTCTGCCAATTGCAGCAAAATACTGAAAGGAAAGTGGGTTTGCCTTCATAGTTGACCCAGAACAACTCAGTTCAGCATGGAAATATCATTGCAACAGCTTTTATTTAGCCAGAAATCAAGAGTGTAAGTTTTTATGCGCTTAAAAGCATTTTCAGGCCGAATGAGCAAATATGCTTGTTTCTGCCAATTGCAGCAAAATACTGAAAGGAAAGTGGGTTTGCCTTCATAGTTGACCCAGAACAACTCAGTTCAGCATGGAAATATCATTGCAACAGCTTTTATTTAGCCAGAAATCAAGAGTGTAAGTTTTTATGCGCTTAAAAGCATTTTCAGGACCGAATGAGCAATTGATTTCTGCCAAATGCAGCAAAATACTGAAGGGAAAGTGGGTTTGCCTTCATAGTTGACCCAGAACAACTCAGTTCAGCATGGAAATATCATTGCAACAGCTTTTATTTAGCCAGAAATCAAGAGTGTAAGTTTTTATGCGCTTAAAAGCATTTTCAGGCCGAATGAGCAATGATTTCTGCCAAATGCAGCAAAATACTGAAGGAAAGTGGGTTTGCCTTCATAGTTGACCCAGAACAACTCAGTTCAGCATGGAAATATCATTGCAACAGCTTTTATTTAGCCAGAAATCAAGAGTGTAAGTTTTTATGCGCTTAAAAGCATTTTCAGGCCGAATGAGCAAATATGCTTGTTTCTGCCAATTGCAGCAAAATACTGAAAGGAAAGTGGGTTTGCCTTCATAGTTGACCCAGAACAACTCAGTTCAGCATGGAAATATCATTGCAACAGCTTTTATTTAGCCAGAAATCAAG
>NW_027125328.1:0-96000 GCF_033026475.1 Channa argus
AATTTGTAGACACACAAGTATGACCTGGGTGGAAGCACTGCTGATGACGCTAATGGCCATTAGAGGAGCAGTAAATAGAAGCACAGATTTCACCCCAAATGAGTTGTTAACAGGAAGGCAAGGGCCGGGCCCAGGGTCCCAATTGAGTCCAATAAGTGAAACAGTTGTTAGAATGCCTTACAAACCGTACTTTGAACAACTAAATTGTTGGTGTCTAGTTTCTCCAAAGAGATTGCAGACCAGCACCAGCAGCAGGGAAGAGCTGACCCATGCACCGTGACCCATGACCCATGTACGTGAGACTCATGGACATAAGAAGGAAGTGGTCAGAGCCATGCTGAACAGGACCATTCGAGGTGGTGGAGAGAACATTGCATGCAGTGAGACTCAAGGGCAAAAGAGGCACTGGGTTTCACTGTATGAAAACGCCGGCTGAAGAGCCTCAGAGAAGTATTGAGCAAATTCAATTGACATTGTCTCTTTGGAAACAAAAGACATTGAGTGTTGAACAGTTATATAGAAGGTCTTTTGAACATAAGTTTGTGTGCTTGATACATAGTGTGAATTGACAAACTGTGTCACAATGTTTTCCAGTGAGCCTTGGTCAAATCATGGTGGAAATGGTCTGAAATTGTGAAATTCAGAAAATGAATAGGGGGAATTGTGAAAAATAAATAAATAAATAAATAAATAAATGACTGGGTCAAGGGAGAGACATTCAAGTCAGACTTTGTGCCCACGACACTCTTTGTGTTAAGAACTTTGACCCGAAGCTTATATTCCGCTTATATTTTCACATCTGTTCATATTATTCATATTTAGATTACTTGTAACCAGAATTGGACTAAAATAAAAAAAATCTGGTTTTGAGAATGAAGTTGTAGTCCTTGACATCTATTTTGAACACGCTACAATACTGAAGGGAATGTATGTTTGCCTTCATATTTGTCAAAGAACAGGTCAGTTACGCATGGAAATAGCATTGCAACAGCTTTTATTTAGCACTCCCAGGCAGCTTTATGTGCTTAAAACCATTTTCAGGCCGAATGTAGCTGATGATGAAGATATACTTGTTTCTGACAATTGCAGCTAAATACTGAAAGTAAATAGTGTATTTGCCTTCATATTTGGTCCAGAATAACTCAGTTCAGCATGGAAATATCATGGCAACAGCTTTTATTTAGCCACAACTCAAGAGTGTAAGTTTTTATGCGCTGAAAAGCATTTTCAGGCCAAATACAGCTGATATGCTTGTTTCTGCCAATTGCAGCAAAATATTAAAGGGAAAGTGGGTTTGCCTTCATATTTGACCCAGAACAATTCAGTTCAGCATGGAAATATCATTGCAACAGATTTTATTTAGCCAGAAATCAAGAGTGTAAGTTTTTATGCGCTTAAAAGCATTTTCAGGCCGAATGAGCAAATATGCTTGTTTCTGCCAATTGCAGCAAAATACTGAAAGGAAAGTGGGTTTGCCTTCATATTTGACCCAGAACAACTCAGTTCAGCATGGAAATATCATTGCAACAGCTTTTATTTAGCCAGAAATCAAGAGTGTAAGTTTTTATGCGCTTTTTCAGGCCGAATGAGCAAATATGCTTGTTTCTGCCAATTGCAGCAAAAGACTGAAAGGAAAGTGGGTTTACCTTCATATTTGACCCAGAACAACTCAGTTCAGCATGGAAATATCATTGCAACAGCTTTTATTTTGCCAGAAATCAAGAGTGTAAGTTTTTATGCGCTTAAAAGCATTTTCAGGCCGAATGAGCAAATATGCTTGTTTCTGCCAATTGCAGCAAAATACTGAAAGGAAAGTGGGTTTGCCTTCATATTTGACCAGAAACAACTCAGTTCAGCATGGAAATATCATTGCAACAGCTTTTATTTAGCCAGAAATCAAGAGTGTAAGTTTTTATGCGCTTAAAAGCATTTTCCGGCCGAATGAGCTGATTTCTGCCAATTGCAGCAAAATACTGAAAGGAAAGTGGGTTTGCCTTCATATTTGACCCAGAACAACTCAGTTCAGCATGGAAATATCATTGCAACAGCTTTTATTTAGCCAGAAATCAAGAGTGTAAGTTTTTATGCGCTTAAAAGCATTTTCAGGCCGAATGAGCAAATATGCTTGTTATTGCCAATTGCAGCAAAATACTGAAAGGAAAGTGGGTTTGCCTTCATATTTGACCCAGAACAACTCAGTTCAGCATGGAAATATCATTGCAACAGCTTTTATTTAGCCAGAAATCAAGAGTGTAAGTTTTTTTGCGCTTAAAAGCATTTTCAGGCCGAATGAGCAAATATGCTTGTTACTGCCAATTGCAGAAAAATACTGAAAGGAAAGTGGGTTTGCCTTCATATTTGACCCAGAACAACTCAGTTCAGCATGGAAATATCATTGCAACAGCTTTTATTTAGCCAGAAATCAAGAGTGTAAGTTTAAATGCGCTTAAAAGCATTATCAGGCCGAATGAGCAAATTTGCTTGTTTCTGCCAATTGCAGCAAAATACTGAAAGGAAAGTGGGTTTGCCTTCATATTTGACCCAGAACAACTCAGTTCAGCATGGAAATATCATTGCAACAGCTTTTATTTAGCCAGAAATCAAGAGTGTAAGTTATTATGCGCTTAAAAGCATTTTCAGGCCGAATGAGCAAATATGCTTGTTTCTGCCAACTGCAGCAAAATACTGAAAGGAAAGTGGGTTTGCCTTCATATTTGACCCAGAACAACTCAGTTCAGCATGGAAATATCATTGCAACAGCTTTTATTTAGCCAGAAATCAAGAGTGTAAGTTTTTATGCGCTTAAAAGCATTTTCAGGCCGAATGAGCAAATATGCTTGTTTCTGCCAATTGCAGCAAAATACTGAAAGGAAAGTGGGTTTGCCTTCATATTTGACCCAGAACAACTCAGTTCAGCATGGAAATATCATTGCAACAGCTTTTATTTAGCCAGAAATCAAGAGTGTAAGTTTTTATGCAAGTATGTGTAAGTATGTATGCAAGTATGTGTGTATGTGTAAGTATTTTATTTTCAGGCCGAATGAGCTGATTTCTGCCAATTGCAGCAAAATACTGAAAGGAAAGTGGGTTTGCCTTCATATTTGACCCAGAACATCTCAGTTCAGCATGGAAATATCATTGCAACAGCTTTTATTTAGCCAGAAATCAAGAGTGTAAGTTTTTATGCGCTTAAAAGCATTTTCAGGCCGAATGAGCAAATATGCTTGTTACTGCCAATTGCAGAAAAATACTGAAAGGAAAGTGGGTTTGCCTTCATATTTGACTCCGAACAACTCAGTTCAGCATGGAAATATCATTGCAACAGCTTTTATTTAGCCTGAAATTTAAGAGTGTAAGTTTAAATGCGCTTAAAAGCATTTTCAGGCCGAATGAGCAAATATGCTTGTTTCTGCCAACTGCAGCAAAAGACTGAAAGGAAAGTGGGTTTGCCTTCATATTTGACCCAGAAGAACTCAGTTCAGCATGGAAATATCATTGCAACAGCTTTTATTTAGCCAGAAATCAAGAGTGTAAGTTTTTATGCACTTAAAAGCATTTTCAGGCCGAATGAGCAAATATGCTTGTTTCTGCCAATTGCAGCAAAAGACTGAAAGGAAAGTGGGTTTGCCTTCATATTTGACCCAGAACAACTCAGTTCAGCATGGAAATATCATTGCAACAGCTTTTATTTAGCCAGAAATCAAGAGTGTAAATTTTCATGCGCTTAAAAGCATTTTCAGGCCGAATGAGCAAATATGCTTGTTTCTGCCAATTGCAGCAAAAGACTGAAAGGAAAGTGGGTTTGCCTTTATATTTGACCCAGAACAACTCAGTTCAGCATGGAAATATCATTGCAACAGCTTTTATTTAGCCAGAAATCAAGAGTGTAAGTTTTTATGCGCTTAAAAGCATTTTCAGGCCAAATGAGCTGATATCTCTTCCAATTGCAGCATAATACTGAAAGGAAAGTGGGTTTGCCTTCATATTTGACCCAGAACAACTCAGTTCAGCATGGAAATATCATTGCAACAGCTTTTATTTAGCCAGAAATCAAGAGTGTAAGTTTTTATGCGCTTAAAAGCATTTTCAGGCCGAATGAGCTGATTTCTGCCAATTGCAGCAAAATACTGAAAGGAAAGTGGGTTTGCCTTCATATTTGACCCAGAACAACTCAGTTCAGCATGGAAATATCATTGCAACAGCTTTTATTTAGCCAGAAATCAAAGAGTGTAAGTTTTTATGCGCTTAAAAGCATTTTCAGGCCGAATGAGCAAATATGCTTGTTTCTGCCAATTGCAGCAAAATACTGAAAGGAAAGTGGGTTTGCCTTCATATTTGACCCAGAACAACTCAGTTCAGCATGGAAATATCATTGCAACAGCTTTTATTTAGCCAGAAATCAAGAGTGTAAGTTTTTATGCGCTTAAAAGCATTTTCAGGCCGAATGAGCAAATATGCTTGTTTCTGCCAATTGCAGCAAAAGACTGAAAGGAAAGTGGGTTTGCCTTCATATTTGACCCAGAACAACTCAGTTCAGCATGGAAATATCATTGCAACAGCTTTTATTTAGCCAGAAATCAACAGTGTAAGTTTTTATGCGCTTAAAAGCATTTTCAGGCCGAATGAGCAAATATGCTTGTTTCTGCCAATTGCAGCAAAATACTGAAAGGAAAGTGGGTTTGCCTTCATATTTGACCCAGAACAACTCAGTTCAGCATGGAAATATCATTGCAACAGCTTTTATTTAGCCAGAAATCAAGAGTGTAAGTTTTTATGCGCTTAAAAGCATTTTCAGGCCGAATGAGCAAATATGCTTGTTTCTGCCAATTGCAGCAAAAGACTGAAAGGAAAGTGGGTTTGCCTTCATATTTGACCCAGAACAACTCAGTTCAGCATGGAAATATCTTTGCAACAGCTTTTATTTAGCCAGAAATCAAGAGTGTAAGTTTTTATGCGCTTAAAAGCATTTTCAGGCCGAATGAGCAAATATGCTTGTTTCTGCCAATTGCAGCAAAATACTGAAAGGAAAGTGGGTTTGCCTTCATATTTGACCCAGAACAACTCAGTTCAGCATGGAAATATCATTGCAACAGCTTTTATTTAGCCAGAAATCAAGAGTGTAAGTTTTTATGCGCTTAAAAGCATTTTCAGGCCGAATGAGCAAATATGCTTGTTTCTGCCAATTGCAGCATAATACTCAAAGGAAAGTGGGTTTGCCTTCATATTTGACCCAGAACAACTCAGTTCAGCATGGAAATATCATTGCAACAGCTTTTATTTAGCCAGAAATCAAGAGTGTAAGTTTACATGCGCTTAAAAGCATTATCAGGCCGAATGAGCAAATTTGCTTGTTTCTGCCAATTGCAGCAAAATACTGAAAGGAAAGTGGGTTTGCCTTCATGTTTGACCCAGAACAACTCAGTTCAGCATGGAAATATCATTGCAACAGCTTCTATTTAGCCAGAAATCAAGAGTGTAAGTTTTTATGCGCTTAAAAGCATTTTCAGGCCGAATGAGCAAATATGCTTGTTTCTGCCAATTGCAGCAAAATACTGAAAGGAAAGTGGGTTTGCCTTCATATTTGAGCCAGAACAACTCAGTTCAGCATGGAAATATCATTGCAACAGCTTTTATTTAGCCAGAAATCAAGAGTGTAAGTTTTTATTCGCTTAAAAGCATTTTCAGGCCGAATGAGCAAATATGCTTGTTTCTGCCAATTGCAGCAAAATACTGAAAGGAAAGTGGGTTTGCCTTCATATTTGACCCAGAACAACTCAGTTCAGCATGGAAATATCATTGCAACAGCTTTTATTTAGCCAGAAATCAAGAGTGTAAGTTTTTATGCGCTTAAAAGCATTTTCAGGCCGAATGAGCAAATATGCTTGTTTCTGCCAATTGCAGCAAAAGACTGAAAGGAAAGTGGGTTTGCCTTAATATTTGACCCAGAAAAACTCAGTTCAGCATGGAAATATCATTGCAACAGCTTTTATTTAGCCAGAAATCAAGAGTGTAAGTTTTTATGCGCTTAAAAGCATTTTCAGGCCGAATGAGCAAATATGCTTGTTTCTGCCAATTGCAGCAAAATACTGAAAGGAAAGTGGGTTTGCCTTCATATTTGACACAGAACAACTCAGTTCAGCATGGAAATATCATTGCAACAGCTTTTATTTAGCCAGAAATCAAGAGTGTAAGTTTTTTTGCTCTTAAAAGCATTTTCAGGCCGAATGAGCAAATATGCTTGTTTCTGCCAACTGCAGCAAAAGACTGAAAGGAAAGTGGGTTTGCCTTCATATTTGACCCAGAACAACTCAGTTCAACATGGAAATATCATTGCAACAGCTTTTATTTAGCCAGAAATCAAGAGTGTAAGTTATTATGCGCTTAAAAGCATTTTCAGGCCGAATGAGCAAATATGCTTGTTTCTGCCAACTGCAGCAAAATACTGAAAGGAAAGTGGGTTTGCCTTCATATTTGACGCAGAACAACTCAGTTCAGCATGGAAATATCATTGCAACAGCTTTTATTTAGCCAGAAATCAAGAGTGTAAGTTTTTATGCGCTTAAAAGCATTTTCAGGCCGAATGAGCAAATATGCTTGTTTCTGCCAATTGCAGCAAAATACTGAAAGGAAAGTGGGTTTGCCTTCATATTTGACACAGAACAACTCAGTTCAGCATGGAAATATCATTGCAACAGATTTTATTTAGCCAGAAATCAAGAGTGTAAGTTTTTATGCGCTTAAAAGCATTTTCAGGCCGAATGAGCAAATATGCTTGTTTCTGCCAATTGCAGATAAATACTGAAAGGAAAGTGGGTTTGCCTTCATATTTGACCCAGAACAACTCAGTTCAGCATGGAAATATCATTGCAACAGCTTTTATTTAGCCAGAAATCAAGAGTGTAAGTTTTTATGCGCTTAAAAGCATTTTCAGGCCGAATGAGCAAATATGCTTGTTTCTGCCAATTGCAGCAAAATACTGAAAGGAAAGTGGGTTTGCCTTCATATTTGACCCAGAACAACTCAGTTCAGCATGGAAATATCATTGCAACAGCTTTTATTTAGCCAGAAATCAAGAGTGTAAGTTTTTATGCGCTTAAAAGCATTTTCAGGCCGAATGAGCAAATATGCTTGTTTCTGCCAATTTCAGCAAAATACTGAAAGGAAAGTGGGTTTGCCTTCATATTTGACCCAGAACAACTCAGTTCAGCATGGAAATATAATTGCAACAGCTTTTATTTAGCCAGAAATCAAGAGTGTAAGTTTTCATGCGCTTAAAAGCATTTTCAGGCCGAATGAGCAAATATGCTTGTTTCTGCCAATTGCAGCAAAAGACTGAAAGGAAAGTGGGTTTGCCTTCATATTTGACCCAGAACAACTCAGTTCAGCATGGAAATATCATTGCAACAGCTTTTATTTAGCCAGAAATCAAGAGTGTAAGTTTTTATGCGCTTAAAAGCATTTTCAGACCGAATGAGCTGATTTCTGCCAATTGCAGCAAACTACTGAAAGGAAAGTGGGTTTGCCTTCATATTTGACCCAGAACAACTCAGTTCAGCATGGAAATATCATTGCAACAGCTTTTATTTAGCCAGAAATCAAGAGTGTAAGTTTTTATGCGCTTAAAAGCATTTTCAGGCCGAATGAGCAAATATGCTTGTTTCTGCCAATTGCAGCAAAATACTGAAAGGAAAGTGGGTTTGCCTTCATATTTGACCCAGAACAACTCAGTTCAGCATGGAAATATCATTGCAAAAGCTTTTATTTAGCCAGAAATCAAGAGTGTAAGTTTTTATGCGCTTAAAAGCATTTTCAGGCCGAATGAGCAAATATGCTTGTTTCTGCCAATTTCAGCAAAATACTGAAAGGAAAGTGGGTTTGCCTTCATATTTGACCCAGAACAACTCAGTTCAGCATGGAAATATCATTGCAACAGCTTTTATTTAGCCAGAAATAAAGAGTGTAAGTTTTCATGCGCTTAAAAGCATTTTCAGGCCGAATGAGCAAATATGCTTGTTTCTGCCAATTGCAGCAAAAGACTGAAAGGAAAGTGGGTTTGCCTTCATATTTGACCCAGAACAACTCAGTTCAGCATGGAAATATCATTGCAACAGCTTTTATTTAGCCAGAAATCAAGAGTGTAAGTTTTTATGCGCTTAAAAGCATTTTCAGACCGAATGAGCTGATTTCTGCCAATTGCAGCAAACTACTGAAAGGAAAGTGGGTTTGCCTTCATATTTGACCCAGAACAACTCAGTTCAGCATGGAAATATCATTGCAACAGCTTTTATTTAGCCAGAAATCAAGAGTGTAAGTTTTTATGCGCTTAAAAGCATTTTCAGGCCGAATGAGCAAATATGCTTGTTTCTGCCAATTGCAGCAAAATACTGAAAGGAAAGTGGGTTTGCCTTCATATTTGACCCAGAACAACTCAGTTCAGCATGGAAATATCATTGCAAAGGCTTTTATTTAGCCAGAAATCAAGAGTGTAAGTTATTATGCGCTTAAAAGCATTTTCAGGCCGAATGAGCAAATATGCTTGTTTCTGCCAATTGCAGCAAAATACTGAAAGGAAAGTGGGTTTGCCTTCATATTTGACACAGAACAACTCAGTTCAGCATGGAAATATCATTGCAACAGATTTTATTTAGCCAGAAATCAAGAGTGTAAGTTTTTATGCGCTTAAAAGCATTTTCAGGCCGAATGAGCAAATATGCTTGTTTCTGCCAATTGCAGCAAAATACTGAAAGGAAAGTGGGTTTGCCTTCATATTTGACCCAGAACAACTCAGTTCAGCATGGAAATATCATTGCAACAGCTTTTATTTAGCCAAAAATCAAGAGTGTAAGTTTTTATGCGCTTAAAAGCATTTTCAGGCCGAATGAGCAAATATGCTTGTTTCTGCCAATTGCAGCAAAATACTGAAAGGAAAGTGGGTTTGCCTTCATATTTGACCCAGAACAACTCAGTTCAGCATGGAAGTATCATTGCAACAGCTTTTATTTAGCCAGAAATCAAGAGTGTAAGTTTTTATGCGCTTAAAAGCATTTTCAGGCCGAATGAGCAAATATGCTTGTTTCTGCCAATTGCAGCAAAATACTGAAAGGAAAGTGGGTTTGCCTTCATATTTGACCCAGAACAACTCAGTTCAGCATGGAAGTATCATTGCAACAGCTTTTATTTAGCCAGAAATCAAGAGTGTAAGTTTTTATGCGCTTAAAAGCATTTTCAGGCCGAATGAGCAAATATGCTTATTTCTGCCAATTGCAGCAAAAGACTGAAAGGAAAGTGGGTTTGCCTTCATATTTGACCCAGAACAACTCAGTTCAGCATGGAAATATCATTGCAACAGCTTTTATTTAGCCAGAAATCAAGAGTGTAAGTTTTTATGCGCTTAAAAGCATTTTCAGGCCGAATGAGCAAATATGCTTGTTTCTGCCAATTGCAGCAAAAGACTGAAAGGAAAGTGGGTTTGCCTTCATATTTGACCCAGAACAACTCAGTTCAGCATGGAAATATCATTGCAACAGCTTTTATTTAGCCAGAAATCAAGAGTGTAAATTTTCATGCGCTTAAAAGCATTTTCAGGCCGAATGAGCAAATATGCTTGTTTCTGCCAATTGCAGCAAAATACTGAAAGGAAAGTGGGTTTGCCTTCATATTTGACCCAGAACAACTCAGTTCAGCATGGAAATATCATTGCAACAGCTTTTATTTAGCCAGAAATCAAGAGTGTAAGTTTTTATGCGCTTAAAAGCATTTTCAGGCCGAATGAGCAAATATGCTTGTTTCTGCCAATTGCAGCAAAATACTGAAAGGAAAGTGGGTTTGCCTTCATGTTTGACCCAGAACAACTCAGTTCAGCATGGAAATATCATTGCAACAGCTTTTATTTAGCCAGAAATCAAGAGTGTAAGTTTTTATGCGCTTAAAAGCATTTTCAGGCCGAATGAGCAAATATGCTTGTTTCTGCCAATTGCAGCAAAATACTGAAAGGAAAGTGGGTTTGCTTTCATATTTGACCCAGAACAACTCAGTTCAGCATGGAAATATCATTGCAACAGCTTTTATTTAGCCAGAAATCAAGAGTGTAAGTTTTTATGCGCTTTAAAGCATTTTCAGGCCGAATGAGCAAATATGCTTGTTTCTGCCAATTGCAGCAAAATACTGAAAGGAAAGTGGGTTTGCCTTCATATTTGACCCAGAACAACTCAGTTCAGCATGGAAATATCATTGCAACAGCTTTTATTTAGCCAGAAATCAAGAGTGTAAGTTTTTATGCGCTTAAAAGCATTTTCAGGCCGAATGAGCAAATATGCTTGTTTCTGCCAATTGCAGCATAATACTGAAAGGAAAGTGGGTTTGCCTTCATATTTGACCCAGAACAACTCAGTTCAGCATGGAAATATCATTGCAACAGCATTTATTTAGCCAGAAATCAAGAGTGTAAGTTTTTATGCGCTTAAAAGCATTTTCAGGCCGAATGAGCAAATATGCTTGTTTCTGCCAATTGCAGCAAAATACTGAAAGGAAAGTGGGTTTGCCTTCATATTTGACACAGAACAACTCAGTTCAGCATGGAAATATCATTGCAACAGATTTTATTTAGCCAGAAATCAAGAGTGTAAGTTTTTATGCGCTTAAAAGCATTTTCAGGCCGAATGAGCAAATATGCTTGTTTCTGCCAATTGCAGCAAAATACTGAAAGGAAAGTGGGTTTGCCTTCATATTTGACCCAGAACAACTCAGTTCAGCATGGAAGTATCATTGCAACAGCTTTTATTTAGCCAGAAATCAAGAGTGTAAGTTTTTATGCGCTTAAAAGCATTTTCAGGCCGAATGAGCAAATATGCTTGTTTCTGCCAATTGCAGCAAAATACTGAAAGGAAAGTGGGTTTGCCTTCATATTTGACCCAGAACAACTCAGTTCAGCATGGAAGTATCATTGCAACAGCTTTTATTTAGCCAGAAATCAAGAGTGTAAGTTTTTATGCGCTTAAAAGCATTTTCAGGCCGAATGAGCAAATATGCTTATTTCTGCCAATTGCAGCAAAAGACTGAAAGGAAAGTGGGTTTGCCTTCATATTTGACCCAGAACAACTCAGTTCAGCATGGAAATATCATTGCAACAGCTTTTATTTAGCCAGAAATCAAGAGTGTAAGTTTTTATGCGCTTAAAAGCATTTTCAGGCCGAATGAGCAAATATGCTTGTTTCTGCCAATTGCAGCAAAAGACTGAAAGGAAAGTGGGTTTGCCTTCATATTTGACCCAGAACAACTCAGTTCAGCATGGAAATATCATTGCAACAGCTTTTATTTAGCCAGAAATCAAGAGTGTAAATTTTCATGCGCTTAAAAGCATTTTCAGGCCGAATGAGCAAATATGCTTGTTTCTGCCAATTGCAGCAAAATACTGAAAGGAAAGTGGGTTTGCCTTCATATTTGACCCAGAACAACTCAGTTCAGCATGGAAATATCATTGCAACAGCTTTTATTTAGCCAGAAATCAAGAGTGTAAGTTTTTATGCGCTTAAAAGCATTTTCAGGCCGAATGAGCAAATATGCTTGTTTCTGCCAATTGCAGCAAAATACTGAAAGGAAAGTGGGTTTGCCTTCATGTTTGACCCAGAACAACTCAGTTCAGCATGGAAATATCATTGCAACAGCTTTTATTTAGCCAGAAATCAAGAGTGTAAGTTTTTATGCGCTTAAAAGCATTTTCAGGCCGAATGAGCAAATATGCTTGTTTCTGCCAATTGCAGCAAAATACTGAAAGGAAAGTGGGTTTGCCTTCATATTTGACACAGAACAACTCAGTTCAGCATGGAAATATCATTGCAACAGCTTTTATTTAGCCAGAAATCAAGAGTGTAAGTTTTTTTGCTCTTAAAAGCATTTTCAGGCCGAATGAGCAAATATGCTTGTTTCTGCCAACTGCAGCAAAAGACTGAAAGGAAAGTGGGTTTGCCTTCATATTTGACCCAGAACAACTCAGTTCAACATGGAAATATCATTGCAACAGCTTTTATTTAGCCAGAAATCAAGAGTGTAAGTTATTATGCGCTTAAAAGCATTTTCAGGCCGAATGAGCAAATATGCTTGTTTCTGCCAACTGCAGCAAAATACTGAAAGGAAAGTGGGTTTGCCTTCATATTTGACGCAGAACAACTCAGTTCAGCATGGAAATATCATTGCAACAGCTTTTATTTAGCCAGAAATCAAGAGTGTAAGTTTTTATGCGCTTAAAAGCATTTTCAGGCCGAATGAGCAAATATGCTTGTTTCTGCCAATTGCAGCAAAATACTGAAAGGAAAGTGGGTTTGCCTTCATATTTGACACAGAACAACTCAGTTCAGCATGGAAATATCATTGCAACAGATTTTATTTAGCCAGAAATCAAGAGTGTAAGTTTTTATGCGCTTAAAAGCATTTTCAGGCCGAATGAGCAAATATGCTTGTTTCTGCCAATTGCAGATAAATACTGAAAGGAAAGTGGGTTTGCCTTCATATTTGACCCAGAACAACTCAGTTCAGCATGGAAATATCATTGCAACAGCTTTTATTTAGCCAGAAATCAAGAGTGTAAGTTTTTATGCGCTTAAAAGCATTTTCAGGCCGAATGAGCAAATATGCTTGTTTCTGCCAATTGCAGCAAAATACTGAAAGGAAAGTGGGTTTGCCTTCATATTTGACCCAGAACAACTCAGTTCAGCATGGAAATATCATTGCAACAGCTTTTATTTAGCCAGAAATCAAGAGTGTAAGTTTTTATGCGCTTAAAAGCATTTTCAGGCCGAATGAGCAAATATGCTTGTTTCTGCCAATTTCAGCAAAATACTGAAAGGAAAGTGGGTTTGCCTTCATATTTGACCCAGAACAACTCAGTTCAGCATGGAAATATCATTGCAACAGCTTTTATTTAGCCAGAAATCAAGAGTGTAAGTTTTCATGCGCTTAAAAGCATTTTCAGGCCGAATGAGCAAATATGCTTGTTTCTGCCAATTGCAGCAAAAGACTGAAAGGAAAGTGGGTTTGCCTTCATATTTGACCCAGAACAACTCAGTTCAGCATGGAAATATCATTGCAACAGCTTTTATTTAGCCAGAAATCAAGAGTGTAAGTTTTTATGCGCTTAAAAGCATTTTCAGACCGAATGAGCTGATTTCTGCCAATTGCAGCAAACTACTGAAAGGAAAGTGGGTTTGCCTTCATATTTGACCCAGAACAACTCAGTTCAGCATGGAAATATCATTGCAACAGCTTTTATTTAGCCAGAAATCAAGAGTGTAAGTTTTTATGCGCTTAAAAGCATTTTCAGGCCGAATGAGCAAATATGCTTGTTTCTGCCAATTGCAGCAAAATACTGAAAGGAAAGTGGGTTTGCCTTCATATTTGACCCAGAACAACTCAGTTCAGCATGGAAATATCATTGCAAAAGCTTTTATTTAGCCAGAAATCAAGAGTGTAAGTTATTATGCGCTTAAAAGCATTTTCAGGCCGAATGAGCAAATATGCTTGTTTCTGCCAATTGCAGCAAAATACTGAAAGGAAAGTGGGTTTGCCTTCATATTTGACCCAGAACAACTCAGTTCAGCATGGAAGTATCATTGCAACAGCTTTTATTTAGCCAGAAATCAAGAGTGTAAGTTTTTATGCGCTTAAAAGCATTTTCAGGCCGAATGAGCAAATATGCTTGTTTCTGCCAATTTCAGCAAAATACTGAAAGGAAAGTGGGTTTGCCTTCATATTTGACCCAGAACAACTCAGTTCAGCATGGAAATATCATTGCAACAGCTTTTATTTAGCCAGAAATAAAGAGTGTAAGTTTTCATGCGCTTAAAAGCATTTTCAGGCCGAATGAGCAAATATGCTTGTTTCTGCCAATTGCAGCAAAAGACTGAAAGGAAAGTGGGTTTGCCTTCATATTTGACCCAGAACAACTCAGTTCAGCATGGAAATATCATTGCAACAGCTTTTATTTAGCCAGAAATCAAGAGTGTAAGTTTTTATGCGCTTAAAAGCATTTTCAGACCGAATGAGCTGATTTCTGCCAATTGCAGCAAACTACTGAAAGGAAAGTGGGTTTGCCTTCATATTTGACCCAGAACAACTCAGTTCAGCATGGAAATATCATTGCAACAGCTTTTATTTAGCCAGAAATCAAGAGTGTAAGTTTTTATGCGCTTAAAAGCATTTTCAGGCCGAATGAGCAAATATGCTTGTTTCTGCCAATTGCAGCAAAATACTGAAAGGAAAGTGGGTTTGCCTTCATATTTGACCCAGAACAACTCAGTTCAGCATGGAAATATCATTGCAAAGGCTTTTATTTAGCCAGAAATCAAGAGTGTAAGTTATTATGCGCTTAAAAGCATTTTCAGGCCGAATGAGCAAATATGCTTGTTTCTGCCAATTGCAGCAAAATACTGAAAGGAAAGTGGGTTTGCCTTCATATTTGACACAGAACAACTCAGTTCAGCATGGAAATATCATTGCAACAGATTTTATTTAGCCAGAAATCAAGAGTGTAAGTTTTTATGCGCTTAAAAGCATTTTCAGGCCGAATGAGCAAATATGCTTGTTTCTGCCAATTGCAGCAAAATACTGAAAGGAAAGTGGGTTTGCCTTCATATTTGACCCAGAACAACTCAGTTCAGCATGGAAATATCATTGCAACAGCTTTTATTTAGCCAAAAATCAAGAGTGTAAGTTTTTATGCGCTTAAAAGCATTTTCAGGCCGAATGAGCAAATATGCTTGTTTCTGCCAATTGCAGCAAAATACTGAAAGGAAAGTGGGTTTGCCTTCATATTTGACCCAGAACAACTCAGTTCAGCATGGAAGTATCATTGCAACAGCTTTTATTTAGCCAGAAATCAAGAGTGTAAGTTTTTATGCGCTTAAAAGCATTTTCAGGCCGAATGAGCAAATATGCTTGTTTCTGCCAATTGCAGCAAAATACTGAAAGGAAAGTGGGTTTGCCTTCATATTTGACCCAGAACAACTCAGTTCAGCATGGAAGTATCATTGCAACAGCTTTTATTTAGCCAGAAATCAAGAGTGTAAGTTTTTATGCGCTTAAAAGCATTTTCAGGCCGAATGAGCAAATATGCTTATTTCTGCCAATTGCAGCAAAAGACTGAAAGGAAAGTGGGTTTGCCTTCATATTTGACCCAGAACAACTCAGTTCAGCATGGAAATATCATTGCAACAGCTTTTATTTAGCCAGAAATCAAGAGTGTAAGTTTTTATGCGCTTAAAAGCATTTTCAGGCCGAATGAGCAAATATGCTTGTTTCTGCCAATTGCAGCAAAAGACTGAAAGGAAAGTGGGTTTGCCTTCATATTTGACCCAGAACAACTCAGTTCAGCATGGAAATATCATTGCAACAGCTTTTATTTAGCCAGAAATCAAGAGTGTAAATTTTCATGCGCTTAAAAGCATTTTCAGGCCGAATGAGCAAATATGCTTGTTTCTGCCAATTGCAGCAAAATACTGAAAGGAAAGTGGGTTTGCCTTCATATTTGACCCAGAACAACTCAGTTCAGCATGGAAATATCATTGCAACAGCTTTTATTTAGCCAGAAATCAAGAGTGTAAGTTTTTATGCGCTTAAAAGCATTTTCAGGCCGAATGAGCAAATATGCTTGTTTCTGCCAATTGCAGCAAAATACTGAAAGGAAAGTGGGTTTGCCTTCATGTTTGACCCAGAACAACTCAGTTCAGCATGGAAATATCATTGCAACAGCTTTTATTTAGCCAGAAATCAAGAGTGTAAGTTTTTATGCGCTTAAAAGCATTTTCAGGCCGAATGAGCAAATATGCTTGTTTCTGCCAATTGCAGCAAAATACTGAAAGGAAAGTGGGTTTGCTTTCATATTTGACCCAGAACAACTCAGTTCAGCATGGAAATATCATTGCAACAGCTTTTATTTAGCCAGAAATCAAGAGTGTAAGTTTTTATGCGCTTTAAAGCATTTTCAGGCCGAATGAGCAAATATGCTTGTTTCTGCCAATTGCAGCAAAATACTGAAAGGAAAGTGGGTTTGCCTTCATATTTGACCCAGAACAACTCAGTTCAGCATGGAAATATCATTGCAACAGCTTTTATTTAGCCAGAAATCAAGAGTGTAAGTTTTTATGCGCTTAAAAGCATTTTCAGGCCGAATGAGCAAATATGCTTGTTTCTGCCAATTGCAGCATAATACTGAAAGGAAAGTGGGTTTGCCTTCATATTTGACCCAGAACAACTCAGTTCAGCATGGAAATATCATTGCAACAGCATTTATTTAGCCAGAAATCAAGAGTGTAAGTTTTTATGCGCTTAAAAGCATTTTCAGGCCGAATGAGCAAATATGCTTGTTTCTGCCAATTGCAGCAAAATACTGAAAGGAAAGTGGGTTTGCCTTCATATTTGACACAGAACAACTCAGTTCAGCATGGAAATATCATTGCAACAGATTTTATTTAGCCAGAAATCAAGAGTGTAAGTTTTTATGCGCTTAAAAGCATTTTCAGGCCGAATGAGCAAATATGCTTGTTTCTGCCAATTGCAGCAAAATACTGAAAGGAAAGTGGGTTTGCCTTCATATTTGACCCAGAACAACTCAGTTCAGCATGGAAGTATCATTGCAACAGCTTTTATTTAGCCAGAAATCAAGAGTGTAAGTTTTTATGCGCTTAAAAGCATTTTCAGGCCGAATGAGCAAATATGCTTGTTTCTGCCAATTGCAGCAAAATACTGAAAGGAAAGTGGGTTTGCCTTCATATTTGACCCAGAACAACTCAGTTCAGCATGGAAGTATCATTGCAACAGCTTTTATTTAGCCAGAAATCAAGAGTGTAAGTTTTTATGCGCTTAAAAGCATTTTCAGGCCGAATGAGCAAATATGCTTATTTCTGCCAATTGCAGCAAAAGACTGAAAGGAAAGTGGGTTTGCCTTCATATTTGACCCAGAACAACTCAGTTCAGCATGGAAATATCATTGCAACAGCTTTTATTTAGCCAGAAATCAAGAGTGTAAGTTTTTCTGCGCTTAAAAGCATTTTCAGGCCGAATGAGCAAATATGCTTGTTTCTGCCAATTGCAGCAAAAGACTGAAAGGAAAGTGGGTTTGCCTTCATATTTGACCCAGAACAACTCAGTTCAGCATGGAAATATCATTGCAACAGCTTTTATTTAGCCAGAAATCAAGAGTGTAAATTTTCATGCGCTTAAAAGCATTTTCAGGCCGAATGAGCAAATATGCTTGTTTCTGCCAATTGCAGCAAAATACTGAAAGGAAAGTGGGTTTGCCTTCATATTTGACCCAGAACAACTCAGTTCAGCATGGAAATATCATTGCAACAGCTTTTATTTAGCCAGAAATCAAGAGTGTAAGTTTTTATGCGCTTAAAAGCATTTTCAGGCCGAATGAGCAAATATGCTTGTTTCTGCCAATTGCAGCAAAATACTGAAAGGAAAGTGGGTTTGCCTTCATGTTTGACCCAGAACAACTCAGTTCAGCATGGAAATATCATTGCAACAGCTTTTATTTAGCCAGAAATCAAGAGTGTAAGTTTTTATGCGCTTAAAAGCATTTTCAGGCCGAATGAGCAAATATGCTTGTTTCTGCCAATTGCAGCAAAATACTGAAAGGAAAGTGGGTTTGCTTTCATATTTGACCCAGAACAACTCAGTTCAGCATGGAAATATCATTGCAACAGCTTTTATTTAGCCAGAAATCAAGAGTGTAAGTTTTTATGCGCTTTAAAGCATTTTCAGGCCGAATGAGCAAATATGCTTGTTTCTGCCAATTGCAGCAAAATACTGAAAGGAAAGTGGGTTTGCCTTCATATTTGACCCAGAACAACTCAGTTCAGCATGGAAATATCATTGCAACAGCTTTTATTTAGCCAGAAATCAAGAGTGTAAGTTTTTATGCGCTTAAAAGCATTTTCAGGCCGAATGAGCAAATATGCTTGTTTCTGCCAATTGCAGCATAATACTGAAAGGAAAGTGGGTTTGCCTTCATATTTGACCCAGAACAACTCAGTTCAGCATGGAAATATCATTGCAACAGCATTTATTTAGCCAGAAATCAAGAGTGTAAGTTTTTATGCGCTTAAAAGCATTTTCAGGCCGAATGAGCAAATATGCTTGTTTCTGCCAATTGCAGCAAAATACTGAAAGGAAAGTGGGTTTGCCTTCATATTTGACACAGAACAACTCAGTTCAGCATGGAAATATCATTGCAACAGATTTTATTTAGCCAGAAATCAAGAGTGTAAGTTTTTATGCGCTTAAAAGCATTTTCAGGCCGAATGAGCAAATATGCTTGTTTCTGCCAATTGCAGCAAAATACTGAAAGGAAAGTGGGTTTGCCTTCATATTTGACCCAGAACAACTCAGTTCAGCATGGAAATATCATTGCAACAGCTTTTATTTAGCCAAAAATCAAGAGTGTAAGTTTTTATGCGCTTAAAAGCATTTTCAGGCCGAATGAGCAAATATGCTTGTTTCTGCCAATTGCAGCAAAAGACTGAAAGGAAAGTGGGTTTGCCTTCATATTTGACCCAGAACAACTCAGTTCAGCATGGAAATATCATTGCAACAGCTTTTATTTAGCCAGAAATCAAGAGTGTAAGTTTTTATGCGCTTAAAAGCATTTTCAGGCCGAATGAGCAAATATGCTTGTTTCTGCCAATTGCAGCAAAATACTGAAAGGAAAGTGGGTTTGCCTTCATATTTGACCCAGAACAACTCAGTTCAGCATGGAAGTATCATTGCAACAGCTTTTATTTAGCCAGAAATCAAGAGTGTAAGTTTTTATGCGCTTAAAAGCATTTTCAGGCCGAATGAGCAAATATGCTTGTTTCTGCCAATTGCAGCAAAAGACTGAAAGGAAAGTGGGTTTGCCTTCATATTTGACCCAGAACAACTCAGTTCAGCATGGAAATATCATTGCAACAGCTTTTATTTAGCCAGAAATCAAGAGTGTAAGTTTTTATGCGCTTAAAAGCATTTTCAGGCCGAATGAGCAAATATGCTTGTTTCTGCCAATTTCAGCAAAATACTGAAAGGAAAGTGGGTTTGCCTTCATATTTGACCCAGAACAACTCAGTTCAGCATGGAAATATCATTGCAACAGCTTTTATTTAGCCAGAAATCAAGAGTGTAAGTTTTCATGCGCTTAAAAGCATTTTCAGGCCGAATGAGCAAATATGCTTGTTTCTGCCAATTGCAGCAAAAGACTGAAAGGAAAGTGGGTTTGCCTTCATATTTGACCCAGAACAACTCAGTTCAGCATGGAAATATCATTGCAACAGCTTTTATTTAGCCAGAAATCAAGAGTGTAAGTTATTATGCGCTTAAAAGCATTTTTAGGCCGAATGAGCAAATATGCTTGTTTCTGCCAATTGCAGCAAAATACTGAAAGGAAAGTGGGTTTGCCTTCATATTTGACCCAGAACAACTCAGTTCAGCATGGAAATATCATTGCAACAGCTTTTATTTAGCCAGAAATCAAGAGTGTAAGTTTTTATGCGCTTAAAAGCATTTTCAGGCCGAATGAGCAAATATGCTTGTTTCTGCCAATTTCAGCAAAATACTGAAAGGAAAGTGGGTTTGCCTTCATATTTGACCCAGAACAACTCAGTTCAGCATGGAAATATCATTGCAACAGCTTTTATTTAGCCAGAAATCAAGAGTGTAAGTTTTCATGCGCTTAAAAGCATTTTCAGGCCGAATGAGCAAATATGCTTGTTTCTGCCAATTGCAGCAAAAGACTGAAAGGAAAGTGGGTTTGCCTTCATATTTGACCCAGAACAACTCAGTTCAGCATGGAAATATCATTGCAACAGCTTTTATTTAGCCAGAAATCAAGAGTGTAAGTTTTTATGCGCTTAAAAGCATTTTCAGGCCGAATGAGCTGATTTCTGCCAATTGCAGCAAAATACTGAAAGGAAAGTGGGTTTGCCTTCATATTTGACCCAGAACAACTCAGTTCAGCATGGAAATATCATTGCAACAGCTTTTATTTAGCCAGAAATCAAGAGTGTAAGTTTTTATGCGCTTAAAAGCATTTTCAGGCCGAATGAGCAAATATGCTTGTTTCTGCCAATTGCAGCAAAAGACTGAAAGGAAAGTGGGTTTGCCTTCATATTTGACCCAGAACAACTCAGTTCAGCATGGAAATATCTTTGCAACAGCTTTTATTTAGCCAGAAATCAAGAGTGTAAGTTTTTATGCGCTTAAAAGCATTTTCAGGCCGAATGAGCAAATATGCTTGTTTCTGCCAATTGCAGCAAAATACTGAAAGGAAAGTGGGTTTGCCTTCATATTTGACCCAGAACAACTCAGTTCACCATGGAAATATCATTGCAACAGCTTTTATTTAGCCAGAAATCAACAGTGTAAGTTTTCATGCGCTTAAAAGCATTTTCAGGCCGAATGAGCAAATATGCTTGTTTCTGCCAATTGCAGCAAAATACTGAAAGGAAAGTGGGTTTGCCTTCATATTTGACACAGAACAACTCAGTTCAGCATGGAAATATCATTGCAACAGATTTTATTTAGCCAGAAATCAAGAGTGTAAGTTTTTATGCGCTTAAAAGCATTTTCAGGCCGAATGAGCAAATATGCTTGTTTCTGCCAATTGCAGCAAAATACTGAAAGGAAAGTGGGTTTGCCTTCATATTTGACCCAGAACAACTCAGTTCAGCATGGAAATATCATTGCAACAGCTTTTATTTAGCCAGAAATCAAGAGTGTAAGTTTTTATGCGCTTAAAAGCATTTTCAGGCCGAATGAGCAAATATGCTTGTTTCTGCCAATTGCAGCAAAAGACTGAAAGGAAAGTGGGTTTGCCTTCATATTTGACCCAGAACAACTCAGTTCAGCATGGAAATATCATTGCAACAGCTTTTATTTAGCCAGAAATCAAGAGTGTAAGTTTTTATGCGCTTAAAAGCATTTTCAGGCCGAATGAGCAAATATGCTTGTTTCTGCCAATTGCAGCAAAATACTGAAAGGAAAGTGGGTTTGCCTTCATATTTGACCCAGAACAACTCAGTTCAGCATGGAAGTATCATTGCAACAGCTTTTATTTAGCCAGAAATCAAGAGTGTAAGTTTTTATGCGCTTAAAAGCATTTTCAGGCCGAATGAGCAAATATGCTTGTTTCTGCCAATTGCAGCAAAAGACTGAAAGGAAAGTGGGTTTGCCTTCATATTTGACCCAGAACAACTCAGTTCACCATGGAAATATCATTGCAACAGCTTTTATTTAGCCAGAAATCAACAGTGTAAGTTTTCATGCGCTTAAAAGCATTTTCAGGCCGAATGAGCAAATATGCTTGTTTCTGCCAATTGCAGCAAAAGACTGAAAGGAAAGTGGGTTTGCCTTCATATTTGACCCAGAACAACTCAGTTCAGCATGGAAATATCATTGCAACAGCTTTTATTTAGCCAGAAATCAAGAGTGTAAGTTTTTATGCGCTTAAAAGCATTTTCAGGCCGAATGAGCAAATATGCTTGTTTCTGCCAATTGCAGCAAAATACTGAAAGGAAAGTGGGTTTGCCTTCATATTTGACCCAGAACAACTCAGTTCACCATGGAAATATCATTGCAACAGCTTTTATTTAGCCAGAAATCAACAGTGTAAGTTTTCATGCGCTTAAAAGCATTTTCAGGCCGAATGAGCAAATATGCTTGTTTCTGCCAATTGCAGCAAAAGACTGAAAGGAAAGTGGGTTTGCCTTCATATTTGACCCAGAACAACTCAGTTCAGCATGGAAATATCATTGCAACAGCTTTTATTTAGCCAGAAATCAAGAGTGTAAGTTTTTATGCGCTTAAAAGCATTTTCAGGCCGAATGAGCAAATATGCTTGTTTCTGCCAATTGCAGCATAATACTGAAAGGAAAGTGGGTTTGCCTTCATATTTGACCCAGAACAACTCAGTTCAGCATGGAAATATCATTGCAACAGCATTTATTTAGCCAGAAATCAAGAGTGTAAGTTTTTATGCGCTTAAAAGCATTTTCAGGCCGAATGAGCAAATATGCTTGTTTCTGCCAATTGCAGCAAAATACTGAAAGGAAAGTGGGTTTGCCTTCATATTTGACACAGAACAACTCAGTTCAGCATGGAAATATCATTGCAACAGATTTTATTTAGCCAGAAATCAAGAGTGTAAGTTTTTATGCGCTTAAAAGCATTTTCAGGCCGAATGAGCAAATATGCTTGTTTCTGCCAATTGCAGCAAAATACTGAAAGGAAAGTGGGTTTGCCTTCATATTTGACCCAGAACAACTCAGTTCAGCATGGAAATATCATTGCAACAGCTTTTATTTAGCCAGAAATCAAGAGTGTAAGTTTTTATGCGCTTAAAAGCATTTTCAGGCCGAATGAGCAAATATGCTTGTTTCTGCCAATTGCAGCAAAAGACTGAAAGGAAAGTGGGTTTGCCTTCATATTTGACCCAGAACAACTCAGTTCAGCATGGAAATATCATTGCAACAGCTTTTATTTAGCCAGAAATCAAGAGTGTAAGTTTTTATGCGCTTAAAAGCATTTTCAGGCCGAATGAGCAAATATGCTTGTTTCTGCCAATTGCAGCAAAATACTGAAAGGAAAGTGGGTTTGCCTTCATATTTGACCCAGAACAACTCAGTTCAGCATGGAAGTATCATTGCAACAGCTTTTATTTAGCCAGAAATCAAGAGTGTAAGTTTTTATGCGCTTAAAAGCATTTTCAGGCCGAATGAGCAAATATGCTTGTTTCTGCCAATTGCAGCAAAAGACTGAAAGGAAAGTGGGTTTGCCTTCATATTTGACCCAGAACAACTCAGTTCAGCATGGAAATATCATTGCAACAGCTTTTATTTAGCCAGAAATCAAGAGTGTAAGTTTTTATGCGCTTAAAAGCATTTTCAGGCCGAATGAGCAAATATGCTTGTTTCTGCCAATTGCAGCAAAATACTGAAAGGAAAGTGGGTTTGCCTTCATATTTGACCCAGAACAACTCAGTTCAGCATGGAAATATCATTGCAACAGCTTTTATTTAGCCAGAAATCAAGAGTGTAAGTTTTTATGCGCTTAAAAGCATTTTCAGGCCGAATGAGCAAATATGCTTGTTTCTGCCAATTTCAGCAAAATACTGAAAGGAAAGTGGGTTTGCCTTCATATTTGACCCAGAACAACTCAGTTCAGCATGGAAATATCATTGCAACAGCTTTTATTTAGCCAGAAATCAAGAGTGTAAGTTTTTATGCGCTTAAAAGCATTTTCAGGCCGAATGAGCAAATATGCTTGTTTCTGCCAATTGCAGCAAAAGACTGAAAGGAAAGTGGGTTTGCCTTCATATTTGACCCAGAACAACTCAGTTCAGCATGGAAATATCATTGCAACAGCTTTTATTTAGCCAGAAATCAAGAGTGTAAGTTTTTATGCGCTTAAAAGCATTTTCAGGCCGAATGAGCTGATTTCTGCCAATTGCAGCAAAATACTGAAAGGAAAGTGGGTTTGCCTTCATATTTGACCCAGAACAACTCAGTTCAGCATGGAAATATCATTGCAACAGCTTTTATTTAGCCAGAAATCAAGAGTGTAAGTTTTTATGCGCTTAAAAGCATTTTCAGGCCGAATGAGCAAATATGCTTGTTTCTGCCAATTGCAGCAAAATACTGAAAGGAAAGTGGGTTTGCCTTCATATTTGACCCAGAACAACTCAGTTCACCATGGAAATATCATTGCAACAGCTTTTATTTAGCCAGAAATCAACAGTGTAAGTTTTCATGCGCTTAAAAGCATTTTCAGGCCGAATGAGCAAATATGCTTGTTTCTGCCAATTGCAGCAAAATACTGAAAGGAAAGTGGGCTTGCCTTCATATTTGACCCAGAACAACTCAGTTCAGCATGGAAATATCATTGCAACAGCTTTTATTTAGCCAGAAATCAAGAGTGTAAGTTTTTATGCGCTTAAAAGCATTTTCAGGCCGAATGAGCAAATATGCTTGTTTCTGCCAATTGCAGCAAAATACTGAAAGGAAAGTGGGTTTGCCTTCATATTTGACCCAGAACAACTCAGTTCAGCATGGAAGTATCATTGCAACAGCTTTTATTTAGCCAGAAATCAAGAGTGTAAGTTTTTATGCGCTTAAAAGCATTTTCAGGCCGAATGAGCAAATATGCTTGTTTCTGCCAATTGCAGCAAAAGACTGAAAGGAAAGTGGGTTTGCCTTCATATTTGACCCAGAACAACTCAGTTCAGCATGGAAATATCATTGCAACAGCTTTTATTTAGCCAGAAATCAAGAGTGTAAGTTTTTATGCGCTTAAAAGCATTTTCAGGCCGAATGAGCAAATATGCTTGTTTCTGCCAATTTCAGCAAAATACTGAAAGGAAAGTGGGTTTGCCTTCATATTTGACCCAGAACAACTCAGTTCAGCATGGAAATATCATTGCAACAGCTTTTATTTAGCCAGAAATCAAGAGTGTAAGTTTTCATGCGCTTAAAAGCATTTTCAGGCCGAATGAGCAAATATGCTTGTTTCTGCCAATTGCAGCAAAAGACTGAAAGGAAAGTGGGTTTGCCTTCATATTTGACCCAGAACAACTCAGTTCAGCATGGAAATATCATTGCAACAGCTTTTATTTAGCCAGAAATCAAGAGTGTAAGTTTTTATGCGCTTAAAAGCATTTTCAGGCCGAATGAGCAAATATGCTTGTTTCTGCCAATTGCAGCAAAATACTGAAAGGAAAGTGGGTTTGCCTTCATATTTGACCCAGAACAACTCAGTTCAGCATGGAAGTATCATTGCAACAGCTTTTATTTAGCCAGAAATCAAGAGTGTAAGTTTTTATGCGCTTAAAAGCATTTTCAGGCCGAATGAGCAAATATGCTTGTTTCTGCCAATTGCAGCAAAAGACTGAAAGGAAAGTGGGTTTGCCTTCATATTTGACCCAGAACAACTCAGTTCAGCATGGAAATATCATTGCAACAGCTTTTATTTAGCCAGAAATCAAGAGTGTAAGTTTTTATGCGCTTAAAAGCATTTTCAGGCCGAATGAGCAAATATGCTTGTTTCTGCCAATTTCAGCAAAATACTGAAAGGAAAGTGGGTTTGCCTTCATATTTGACCCAGAACAACTCAGTTCAGCATGGAAATATCATTGCAACAGCTTTTATTTAGCCAGAAATCAAGAGTGTAAGTTTTTATGCGCTTAAAAGCATTTTCAGGCCGAATGAGCTGATTTCTGCCAATTGCAGCAAAATACTGAAAGGAAAGTGGGTTTGCCTTCATATTTGACCCAGAACAACTCAGTTCAGCATGGAAATATCATTGCAACAGCTTTTATTTAGCCAGAAATCAAGAGTGTAAGTTTTTATGCGCTTAAAAGCATTTTCAGGCCGAATGAGCAAATATGCTTGTTTCTGCCAATTGCAGCAAAATACTGAAAGGAAAGTGGGTTTGCCTTCATATTTGACCCAGAACAACTCAGTTCACCATGGAAATATCATTGCAACAGCTTTTATTTAGCCAGAAATCAACAGTGTAAGTTTTTATGCGCTTAAAAGCATTTTCAGGCCGAATGAGCTGATTTCTGCCAATTGCAGCAAAATACTGAAAGGAAAGTGGGTTTGCCTTCATATTTGACCCAGAACAACTCAGTTCAGCATGGAAATATCATTGCAACAGCTTTTATTTAGCCAGAAATCAAGAGTGTAAGTTTTTATGCGCTTAAAAGCATTTTCAGGCCGAATGAGCTGATTTCTGCCAATTGCAGCAAAATACTGAAAGGAAAGTGGGTTTGCCTTCATATTTGACCCAGAACAACTCAGTTCAGCATGGAAGTATCATTGCAACAGCTTTTATTTAGCCAGAAATCAAGAGTGTAAGTTTTTATGCGCTTAAAAGCATTTTCAGGCCGAATGAGCAAATATGCTTGTTTCTGCCAATTTCAGCAAAATACTGAAAGGAAAGTGGGTTTGCCTTCATATTTGACCCAGAACAACTCAGTTCAGCATGGAAATATCATTGCAACAGCTTTTATTTAGCCAGAAATCAAGAGTGTAAGTTTTCATGCGCTTAAAAGCATTTTCAGGCCGAATGAGCAAATATGCTTGTTTCTGCCAATTGCAGCAAAATACTGAAAGGAAAGTGGGTTTGCCTTCATATTTGACCCAGAACAACTCAGTTCAGCATGGAAATATCATTGCAACAGCTTTTATTTAGCCAGAAATCAAGAGTGTAAGTTTTTATGCGCTTAAAAGCATTTTCAGGCCGAATGAGCAAATATGCTTGTTTCTGCCAATTGCAGCAAAAGACTGAAAGGAAAGTGGGTTTGCCTTCATATTTGACTCCGAACAACTCAGTTCAGCATGGAAATATCATTGCAACAGCTTTTATTTAGCCTGAAATCAAGAGTGTAAGTTTAAATGCGCTTAAAAGCATTATCAGGCCGAATGAGCAAATTTGCTTGTTTCTGCCAATTGCAGCAAAATACTGAAAGGAAAGTGGGTTTGCCTTCATATTTGACCCAGAACAACTCAGTTCAGCATGGAAATATCATTGCAAAAGCTTTTATTTAGCCAGAAATCAAGAGTGTAAGTTTTTATGCGCTTAAAAGCCTTTTCAGGCCGAATGAGCTGATTTCTGCCAATTGCAGCAAAATACTGAAAGGAAAGTGGGTTTGCCTTCATATTTGACCCAGAACAACTCAGTTCAGCATGGAAATATCATTGCAACAGCTTTTATTTAGCCAGAAATCAAGAGTGTAAGTTTTTATGCGCTTAAAAGCATTTTCAGGCCGAATGAGCAAATATGCTTGTTTCTGCCAATTGCAGCAAAATACTGAAAGGAAAGTGGGTTTGCCTTCATATTTGACCCAGAACAACTTAGTTTAGCATGGAAATATCATTGCAACAGCTTTTATTTAGCCAGAAATCAAGAGTGTAAGTTTTTATGCGCTTAAAAGCATTTTCAGGCCGAATGAGCAAATATGCTTGTTACTGCCAATTGCAGAAAAATACTGAAAGGAAAGTGGGTTTGCCTTCATATTTGACCCAGAACAACTCAGTTCAGCATGGAAATGTCATTGCAACAGCTTTTATTTAGCCAGAAATCAAGAGTGTAAGTTTAAATGCGCTTGAAAGCATTATCAGGCCGAATGAGCAAATTTGCTTGTTTCTGCCAATTGCAGCAAAATACTGAAAGGAAAGTGGGTTTGCCTTCATGTTTGACCCAGAACAACTCAGTTCAGCATGGAAATATCATTGCAACAGCTTCTATTTAGCCAGAAATCAAGAGTGTAAGTTTTCATGCGCTTAAAAGCATTTTCAGGCCGAATGAGCAAATATGCTTGTTTCTGCCAATTGCAGCAAAATACTGAAAGGAAAGTGGGTTTGCCTTCATATTTGACCCAGAACAACTCAGTTCAGCATGGAAATATCATTGCAACAGCTTTTATTTAGCCAGAAATCAAGAGTGTAAGTTTTTATGCGCTTAAAAGCATTTTCAGGCCGAATGAGCAAATATGCTTGTTTCTGCCAATTGCAGCAAAATACTGAAAGGAAAGTGGGTTTGCCTTCATATTTGACCCAGAACAACTCAGTTCAGCATGGAAATATCATTGCAACAGCTTTTATTTAGCCAGAAATCAAGAGTGTAAGTTTTTATGCGCTTAAAAGCATTTTCAGGCCGAATGAGCAAATATGCTTGTTTCTGCCAATTGCAGCAAAAGACTGAAAGGAAAGTGGGTTTGCCTTCATATTTGACCCAGAACAACTCAGTTCAGCATGGAAATATCATTGCAACAGCTTTTATTTAGCCAGAAATCAAGAGTGTAAGTTTTTATGCGCTTAAAAGCATTTTCAGGCCGAATGAGCAAATATGCTTGTTTCTGCCAATTGCAGCAAAATACTGAAAGGAAAGTGGGTTTGCCTTCATATTTGACCCAGAACAACTCAGTTCAGCATGGAAGTATCATTGCAACAGCTTTTATTTAGCCAGAAATCAAGAGTGTAAGTTTTTATGCGCTTAAAAGCATTTTCAGGCCGAATGAGCAAATATGCTTGTTTCTGCCAATTGCAGCAAAAGACTGAAAGGAAAGTGGGTTTGCCTTCATATTTGACCCAGAACAACTCAGTTCAGCATGGAAATATCATTGCAACAGCTTTTATTTAGCCAGAAATCAAGAGTGTAAGTTTTTATGCGCTTAAAAGCATTTTCAGGCCGAATGAGCAAATATGCTTGTTTCTGCCAATTGCAGCAAAATACTGAAAGGAAAGTGGGTTTGCCTTCATATTTGACCCAGAACAACTCAGTTCAGCATGGAAATATCATTGCAACAGCTTTTATTTAGCCAGAAATCAAGAGTGTAAGTTTTCATGCGCTTAAAAGCATTTTCAGGCCGAATGAGCAAATATGCTTGTTTCTGCCAATTGCAGCAAAAGACTGAAAGGAAAGTGGGTTTGCCTTCATATTTGACCCAGAACAACTCAGTTCAGCATGGAAATATCATTGCAACAGCTTTTATTTAGCCAGAAATCAAGAGTGTAAGTTTTTATGCGCTTAAAAGCATTTTCAGGCCGAATGAGCAAATATGCTTGTTTCTGCCAATTGCAGCAAAATACTGAAAGGAAAGTGGGTTTGCCTTCATATTTGACCCAGAACAACTCAGTTCAGCATGGAAATATCATTGCAACAGCTTTTATTTAGCCAGAAATCAAGAGTGTAAGTTTTTATGCGCTTAAAAGCATTTTCAGGCCGAATGAGCAAATATGCTTGTTTCTGCCAATTTCAGCAAAATACTGAAAGGAAAGTGGGTTTGCCTTCATATTTGACCCAGAACAACTCAGTTCAGCATGGAAATATCATTGCAACAGCTTTTATTTAGCCAGAAATCAAGAGTGTAAGTTTTCATGCGCTTAAAAGCATTTTCAGGCCGAATGAGCAAATATGCTTGTTTCTGCCAATTGCAGCAAAAGACTGAAAGGAAAGTGGGTTTGCCTTCATATTTGACCCAGAACAACTCAGTTCAGCATGGAAATATCATTGCAACAGCTTTTATTTAGCCAGAAATCAAGAGTGTAAGTTTTTATGCGCTTAAAAGCATTTTCAGGCCGAATGAGCTGATTTCTGCCAATTGCAGCAAAATACTGAAAGGAAAGTGGGTTTGCCTTCATATTTGACCCAGAACAACTCAGTTCAGCATGGAAATATCATTGCAACAGCTTTTATTTAGCCAGAAATCAAGAGTGTAAGTTTTTATGCGCTTAAAAGCATTTTCAGGCCGAATGAGCAAATATGCTTGTTTCTGCCAATTGCAGCAAAATACTGAAAGGAAAGTGGGTTTGCCTTCATATTTGACCCAGAACAACTCAGTTCACCATGGAAATATCATTGCAACAGCTTTTATTTAGCCAGAAATCAACAGTGTAAGTTTTCATGCGCTTAAAAGCATTTTCAGGCCGAATGAGCAAATATGCTTGTTTCTGCCAATTGCAGCAAAATACTGAAAGGAAAGTGGGCTTGCCTTCATATTTGACCCAGAACAACTCAGTTCAGCATGGAAATATCATTGCAACAGCTTTTATTTAGCCAGAAATCAAGAGTGTAAGTTTTTATGCGCTTAAAAGCATGTTCAGGCCGAATGAGCAAATATGCTTGTTTCTGCCAATTGCAGCAAAATACTGAAAGGAAAGTGGGTTTGCCTTCATATTTGACCCAGAACAACTCAGTTCAGCATGGAAGTATCATTGCAACAGCTTTTATTTAGCCAGAAATCAAGAGTGTAAGTTTTTATGCGCTTAAAAGCATTTTCAGGCCGAATGAGCAAATATGCTTGTTTCTGCCAATTGCAGCAAAAGACTGAAAGGAAAGTGGGTTTGCCTTCATATTTGACCCAGAACAACTCAGTTCAGCATGGAAATATCATTGCAACAGCTTTTATTTAGCCAGAAATCAAGAGTGTAAGTTTTTATGCGCTTAAAAGCATTTTCAGGCCGAATGAGCAAATATGCTTGTTTCTGCCAATTTCAGCAAAATACTGAAAGGAAAGTGGGTTTGCCTTCATATTTGACCCAGAACAACTCAGTTCAGCATGGAAATATCATTGCAACAGCTTTTATTTAGCCAGAAATCAAGAGTGTAAGTTTTCATGCGCTTAAAAGCATTTTCAGGCCGAATGAGCAAATATGCTTGTTTCTGCCAATTGCAGCAAAAGACTGAAAGGAAAGTGGGTTTGCCTTCATATTTGACCCAGAACAACTCAGTTCAGCATGGAAATATCATTGCAACAGCTTTTATTTAGCCAGAAATCAAGAGTGTAAGTTTTTATGCGCTTAAAAGCATTTTCAGGCCGAATGAGCAAATATGCTTGTTTCTGCCAATTGCAGCAAAATACTGAAAGGAAAGTGGGTTTGCCTTCATATTTGACCCAGAACAACTCAGTTCAGCATGGAAGTATCATTGCAACAGCTTTTATTTAGCCAGAAATCAAGAGTGTAAGTTTTTATGCGCTTAAAAGCATTTTCAGGCCGAATGAGCAAATATGCTTGTTTCTGCCAATTGCAGCAAAAGACTGAAAGGAAAGTGGGTTTGCCTTCATATTTGACCCAGAACAACTCAGTTCAGCATGGAAATATCATTGCAACAGCTTTTATTTAGCCAGAAATCAAGAGTGTAAGTTTTTATGCGCTTAAAAGCATTTTCAGGCCGAATGAGCAAATATGCTTGTTTCTGCCAATTTCAGCAAAATACTGAAAGGAAAGTGGGTTTGCCTTCATATTTGACCCAGAACAACTCAGTTCAGCATGGAAATATCATTGCAACAGCTTTTATTTAGCCAGAAATCAAGAGTGTAAGTTTTTATGCGCTTAAAAGCATTTTCAGGCCGAATGAGCTGATTTCTGCCAATTGCAGCAAAATACTGAAAGGAAAGTGGGTTTGCCTTCATATTTGACCCAGAACAACTCAGTTCAGCATGGAAATATCATTGCAACAGCTTTTATTTAGCCAGAAATCAAGAGTGTAAGTTTTTATGCGCTTAAAAGCATTTTCAGGCCGAATGAGCAAATATGCTTGTTTCTGCCAATTGCAGCAAAATACTGAAAGGAAAGTGGGTTTGCCTTCATATTTGACCCAGAACAACTCAGTTCACCATGGAAATATCATTGCAACAGCTTTTATTTAGCCAGAAATCAACAGTGTAAGTTTTTATGCGCTTAAAAGCATTTTCAGGCCGAATGAGCAAATATGCTTGTTTCTGCCAATTGCAGCAAAATACTGAAAGGAAAGTGGGTTTGCCTTCATATTTGACCCAGAACAACTCAGTTCAGCATGGAAGTATCATTGCAACAGCTTTTAATTAGCCAGAAATCAAGAGTGTAAGTTTTTATGCGCTTAAAAGCATTTTCAGGCCGAATGAGCAAATATGCTTGTTTCTGCCAATTGCAGCAAAATACTGAAAGGAAAGTGGGTTTGCCTTCATATTTGACCCAGAACAACTCAGTTCAGCATGGAAGTATCATTGCAACAGCTTTTATTTAGCCAGAAATCAAGAGTGTAAGTTTTTATGCGCTTAAAAGCATTTTCAGGCCGAATGAGCAAATATGCTTGTTTCTGCCAATTTCAGCAAAATACTGAAAGGAAAGTGGGTTTGCCTTCATATTTGACCCAGAACAACTCAGTTCAGCATGGAAATATCATTGCAACAGCTTTTATTTAGCCAGAAATCAAGAGTGTAAGTTTTCATGCGCTTAAAAGCATTTTCAGGCCGAATGAGCAAATATGCTTGTTTCTGCCAATTGCAGCAAAAGACTGAAAGGAAAGTGGGTTTGCCTTCATATTTGACCCAGAACAACTCAGTTCAGCATGGAAATATCATTGCAACAGCTTTTATTTAGCCAAAAATCAAGAGTGTAAGTTTTTATGCGCTTAAAAGCATTTTCAGGCCGAATGAGCTGATTTCTGCCAATTGCAGCAAAATACTGAAAGGAAAGTGGGTTTGCCTTCATATTTGACCCAGAACAACTCAGTTCAGCATGGAAATATCATTGCAACAGCTTTTATTTAGCCAGAAATCAAGAGTGTAAGTTTTTATGCGCTTAAAAGCATTTTCAGGCCGAATGAGCAAATATGCTTGTTTCTGCCAATTGCAGCAAAATACTGAAAGGAAAGTGGGTTTGCCTTCATATTTGACCCAGAACAACTCAGTTCAGCATGGAAATATCATTGCAACAGCTTTTATTTAGCCAGAAATCAAGAGTGTAAGTTTTTATGCGCTTAAAAGCATTTTCAGGCCGAATGAGCAAATATGCTTGTTTCTGCCAATTGCAGCAAAAGACTGAAAGGAAAGTGGGTTTGCCTTCATATTTGAACCAGAACAACTCAGTTCAGCATGGAAATATCCTTGCAACAGCTTTTATTTAGCCAGAAATCAAGAGTGTAAGTTTTCATGCGCTTAAAAGCATTTTCAGGCCGAATGAGCAAATATGCTTGTTTCTTTCAATTGCAGCAAAAGACTGAAAGGAAAGTGGGTTTGCCTTCATATTTGACCCAGAACAACTCAGTTCAGCATGGAAATATCATTGCAACAGCTTTTATTTAGCCAGAAATCAAGAGTGTAAGTTTTTATGCGCTTAAAAGCATTTTCAGGCCGAATGAGCAAATATGCTTGTTTCTGCCAATTGCAGCAAAATACTGAAAGGAAAGTGGGTTTGCCTTCATATTTGACCCAGAACAACTCAGTTCAGCATGGAAATATCATTGCAACAGCTTTTATTTAGCCAGAAATCAAGAGTGTAAGTTTTTATGCGCTTAAAAGCATTTTCAGGCCGAATGAGCAAATATGCTTGTTTCTGCCAATTGCAGCAAAAGACTGAAAGGAAAGTGGGTTTGCCTTCATATTTGACCCAGAACAACTCAGTTCAGCATGGAAATATCTTTGCAACAGCTTTTATTTAGCCAGAAATCAAGAGTGTAAGTTTTTATGCGCTTAAAAGCATTTTCAGGCCGAATGAGCAAATATGCTTGTTTCTGCCAATTGCAGCAAAATACTGAAAGGAAAGTGGGTTTGCCTTCATATTTGACCCAGAACAACTCAGTTCAGCATGGAAATATCATTGCAACAGCTTTTATTTAGCCAGAAATCAAGAGTGTAAGTTTTTATGCGCTTAAAAGCATTTTCAGGCCGAATGAGCAAATATGCTTGTTTCTGCCAATTGCAGCAAAATACTGAAAGGAAAGTGGGTTTGCCTTTATATTTGACCCAGAACAACTTAGTTCAGCATGGAAATATCATTGCAACAGCTTTTATTTAGCCAGAAATCATGAGTGTAAGTTTTTATGCGCTTAAAAGCATTTTCAGGCCGAATGAGCAATTATGCTTGTTACTGCCAATTGCAGAAAAATACTGAAAGGAAAGTGGGTTTGCCTTCATATTTGACACAGAACAACTCAGTTCAGCATGGAAATGTCATTGCAACAGCTTTTATTTTGCCAGAAATCAAGAGTGTAAGTTTAAATGCGCTTAAAAGCATTATCAGGCCGAATGAGCAAATTTGCTTGTTTCTGCCAATTACAGCAAAATACTGAAAGGAAAGTGGGTTTGCCTTCATGTTTGACCCAGAACAACTCAGTTCAGCATGGAAATATCATTGCAACAGCTTCTATTTAGCCAGAAATCAAGAGTGTAAGTTTTTATGCGCTTAAAAGCATTTTCAGGCCGAATGAGCAAATATGCTTGTTTCTGCCAATTGCAGCAAAATACTGAAAGGAAAGTGGGTTTGCCTTCATATTTGACCCAGAACAACTCAGTTCAGCATGGAAATATCATTGCAACAGCTTTTATTTAGCCAAAAATCAAGAGTGTAAGTTTTTATGCGCTTAAAAGCATTTTCAGGCCGAATGAGCAAATATGCTTGTTTCTGCCAATTGCAGCAAAAGACTGAAAGGAAAGTGGGTTTGCCTTCATATTTGACTCCGAACAACTCAGTTCAGCATGGAAATATCATTGCAACAGCTTTTATTTAGCCTGAAATCAAGAGTGTAAGTTTAAATGCGCTTAAAAGCATTATCAGGCCGAATGAGCAAATTTGCTTGTTTCTGCCAATTGCAGCAAAATACTGAAAGGAAAGTGGGTTTGCCTTCATATTTGACCCAGAACAACTCAGTTCAGCATGGAAATATCATTGCAAAAGCTTTTATTTAGCCAGAAATCAAGAGTGTAAGTTTTTATGCGCTTAAAAGCCTTTTCAGGCCGAATGAGCTGATTTCTGCCAATTGCAGCAAAATACTGAAAGGAAAGTGGGTTTGCCTTCATATTTGACCCAGAACAACTCAGTTCAGCATGGAAATATCTTTGCAACAGCTTTTATTTAGCCAGAAATCAAGAGTGTAAGTTTTTATGCGCTTAAAAGCATTTTCAGGCCGAATGAGCAAATATGCTTGTTTCTGCCAATTGCAGCAAAATACTGAAAGGAAAGTGGGTTTGCCTTCATATTTGACCCAGAACAACTCAGTTCAGCATGGAAATATCATTGCAACAGCTTTTATTTAGCCAGAAATCAAGAGTGTAAGTTTTTATGCGCTTAAAAGCATTTTCAGGCCGAATGAGCAAATATGCTTGTTTCTGCCAATTGCAGCAAAATACTGAAAGGAAAGTGGGTTTGCCTTCATATTTGACCCAGAACAACTTAGTTTAGCATGGAAATATCATTGCAACAGCTTTTATTTAGCCAGAAATCAAGAGTGTAAGTTTTTATGCGCTTAAAAGCATTTTCAGGCCGAATGAGCAAATATGCTTGTTACTGCCAATTGCAGAAAAATACTGAAAGGAAAGTGGGTTTGCCTTCATATTTGACCCAGAACAACTCAGTTCAGCATGGAAATGTCATTGCAACAGCTTTTATTTAGCCAGAAATCAAGAGTGTAAGTTTAAATGCGCTTAAAAGCATTATCAGGCCGAATGAGCAAATTTGCTTGTTTCTGCCAATTGCAGCAAAATACTGAAAGGAAAGTGGGTTTGCCTTCATGTTTGACCCAGAACAACTCAGTTCAGCATGGAAATATCATTGCAACAGCTTCTATTTAGCCAGAAATCAAGAGTGTAAGTTTTTATGCGCTTAAAAGCATTTTCAGGCCGAATGAGCAAATATGCTTGTTTCTGCCAATTGCAGCAAAATACTGAAAGGAAAGTGGGTTTGCCTTCATATTTGACCCAGAACAACTCAGTTCAGCATGGAAATATCATTGCAACAGCTTTTATTTAGCCAGAAATCAAGAGTTTAAGTTCTTATGCGCTTAAAAGCATTTTCAGGCCGAATGAGCAAATATGCTTGTTTCTGCCAATTGCAGCAAAATACTGAAAGGAAAGTGGGTTTGCCTTCATATTTGACCCAGAACAACTCAGTTCAGCATGGAAATATCATTGCAACAGCTTTTATTTAGCCAGAAATCAAGAGTGTAAGTTTTCATGCGCTTAAAAGCATTTTCAGGCCGAATGAGCAAATATGCTTGTTTCTGCCAATTGCAGCAAAAGACTGAAAGGAAAGTGGGTTTGCCTTCATATTTGACCCAGAACAACTCAGTTCAGCATGGAAATATCATTGCAACAGCTTTTATTTAGCCAGAAATCAAGAGTGTAAGTTATTATGCGCTTAAAAGCATTTTCAGGCCGAATGAGCAAATATGCTTGTTTCTGCCAATTGCAGCAAAAGACTGAAAGGAAAGTGGGTTTGCCTTCATATTTGACTCCGAACAAGTCAGTTCAGCATGGAAATATCATTGCAACAGCTTCTATTTTGCCAGAAATCAAGAGTGTAAGTTTTTATGCGCTTAAAAGCATTTTCAGGCCGAATGAGCAAATATGCTTGTTTCTGCCAATTGCAGCAAAATACTGAAAGGAAAGTGGGTTTGCCTTCATATTTGACCCAGAACAACTCAGTTCAGCATGGAAATATCATTGCAACAGCTTTTATTTAGCCAGAAATCAAGAGTGTAAGTTTTCATGCGCTTAAAAGCATTTTCAGGCCGAATGAGCAAATATGCTTGTTTCTGCCAATTGCAGCAAAAGACTGAAAGGAAAGTGGGTTTGCCTTCATATTTGACCCAGAACAACTCAGTTCAGCATGGAAATATCATTGCAACAGCTTTTATTTAGCCAGAAATCAAGAGTGTAAGTTTTCATGCGCTTAAAAGCATTTTCAGGCCGAATGAGCAAATATGCTTGTTTCTGCCAATTGCAGCAAAAGACTGAAAGGAAAGTGGGTTTGCCTTCATATTTGACCCAGAACAACTCAGTTCAGCATGGAAATATCATTGCAACAGCTTTTATTTAGCCAGAAATCAAGAGTGTAAGTTTTTATGCGCTTAAAAGCATTTTCAGGCCGAATGAGCTGATTTCTGCCAATTGCAGCAAAATACTGAAAGGAAAGTGGGTTTGCCTTCATATTTGACCCAGAACAACTCAGTTCAGCATGGAAATATCATTGCAACAGCTTTTATTTAGCCAGAAATCAAGAGTGTAAGTTTTTATGCGCTTAAAAGCATTTTCAGGCCGAATGAGCAAATATGCTTGTTTCTGCCAATTGCAGCAAAATACTGAAAGGAAAGTGGGTTTGCCTTCATATTTGACCCAGAACAACTCAGTTCAGCATGGAAATATCATTGCAACAGCTTTTATTTAGCCAGAAATCAAGAGTGTAAGTTTTTATGCGCTTAAAAGCATTTTCAGGCCGAATGAGCAAATATGCTTGTTTCTGCCAATTGCAGCAAAATACTGAAAGGAAAGTGGGTTTGCCTTCATATTTGACCCAGAACAACTCAGTTCAGCATGGAAATATCATTGCAACAGCTTTTATTTAGCCAGAAATCAAGAGTGTAAGTTTTTATGCGCTTAAAAGCATTTTCAGGCCGAATGAGCAAATATGCTTGCTTCTGCCAATTGCAGCATAATACTCAAAGGAAAGTGGGTTTGCCTTCATATTTGACTCCGAACAACTCAGTTCAGCATGGAAATATCATTGCAACAGCTTTTATTTAGCATGAAATCAAGAGTGTAAGTTTAAATGCGCTTAAAAGCATTTTCAGGCCGAATGAGCAAATATGCTTGCTTCTGCCAATTGCAGCAAAAGACTGAAAGGAAAGTGGGTTTGCCTTCATATTTGACCCAGAACAACTCAGTTCAGCATGGAAATATCATTGCAACAGCTTTTATTTAGCCAGAAATCAAGAGTGTAAGTTATTATGCGCTTAAAAGCATTTTCAGGCCGAATGAGCAAATATGCTTGTTTCTGCCAATTGCAGCAAAAGACTGAAAGGAAAGTGGGTTTGCCTTCATATTTGATTCCGAACAACTCAGTTCAGCATGGAAATATCATTGCAACAGCTTTTATTTAGCCTGAAATCAAGAGTGTAAGTTTAAATGCGCTTAAAAGCATTATCAGGCCGAATGAGCAAATTTGCTTGTTTCTGCCAATTGCAGCAAAATACTGAAAGGAAAGTGGGTTTGCCTTCATGTTTGACCCAGAACAACTCAGTTCAGCATGGAAATATCATTGCAACAGCTTCTATTTAGCCAGAAATCAAGAGTGTAAGTTTTTATGCGCTTAAAAGCATTTTCAGGCCGAATGAGCAAATATGCTTGTTTCTGCCAATTGCAGCAAAATACTGAAAGGAAAGTGGGTTTGCCTTCATATTTGACCCAGAACAACTCAGTTCAGCATGGAAATATCATTGCAACAGCTTTTATTTAGCCAGAAATCAAGAGTGTAAGTTTTTTTGCTCTTAAAAGCATTTTCAGGCCGAATGAGCAAATATGCTTGTTTCTGCCAATTGCAGCAAAATACTGAAAGGAAAGTGGGTTTGCCTTCATATTTGACCCAGAACAACTCAGTTCAGCATGGAAATATCATTGCAACAGCTTCTATTTAGCCAGAAATCAAGAGTGTAAGTTTTTATGCGCTTAAAAGCATTTTCAGGCCGAATGAGCAAATATGCTTGTTTCTGCCAACTGCAGCAAAAGACTGAAAGGAAAGTGGGTTTGCCTTCATATTTGACCCAGAACAACTCAGTTCAACATGGAAATATCATTGCAACAGCTTTTATTTAGCCAGAAATCAAGAGTGTAAGTTATTATGCGCTTAAAAGCATTTTCAGGCCGAATGAGCAAATATGCTTGTTTCTGCCAACTGCAGCAAAATACTGAAAGGAAAGTGTGTTTGCCTTCATATTTGACCCAGAACAACTCAGTTCAGCATGGAAATATCATTGCAACAGCTTTTATTTAGCCAGAAATCAAGAGTGTAAGTTTTTATGCGCTTAAAAGCATTTTCAGGCCGAATGAGCAAATATGCTTGTTTCTGCCAATTGCAGCAAAATACTGAAAGGAAAGTGGGTTTGCCTTCATATTTGACCCAGAACAACTCAGTTCAGCATGGAAATATCATTGCAACA
This sequence comes from Channa argus, assembly GCF_033026475.1. Taxonomy (NCBI): domain Eukaryota; kingdom Metazoa; phylum Chordata; class Actinopteri; order Anabantiformes; family Channidae; genus Channa; species Channa argus. Next base: position 38,437 of record NW_027125328.1, read on the forward strand.
GCTTTTATTTAGCCAGAAATCAAGAGTGTAAGTTTTTATGCGCTTAAAAGCATTTTCAGGCCGAATGAGCAAATATGCTTGTTTCTGCCAATTGCAGCAAAATACTGAAAGGAAAGTGGGTTTGCCTTCATATTTGACCCAGAACAACTCAGTTCAGCATGGAAATATCATTGCAACAGCTTTTATTTAGCCAGAAATCAAGAGTGTAAGTTTTCATGCGCTTAAAAGCATTTTCAGGCCGAATGAGCAAATATGCTTGTTTCTGCCAATTGCAGCAAAAGACTGAAAGGAAAGTGGGTTTGCCTTCATATTTGACCCAGAACAACTCAGTTCAGCATGGAAATATCATTGCAACAGCTTTTATTTAGCCAGAAATCAAGAGTGTAAGTTATTATGCGCTTAAAAGCATTTTCAGGCCGAATGAGCAAATATGCTTGTTTCTGCCAATTGCAGCAAAAGACTGAAAGGAAAGTGGGTTTGCCTTCATATTTGACTCCGAACAAGTCAGTTCAGCATGGAAATATCATTGCAACAGCTTCTATTTAGCCAGAAATCAAGAGTGTAAGTTTTTATGCGCTTAAAAGCATTTTCAGGCCGAATGAGCAAATATGCTTGTTTCTGCCAATTGCAGCAAAATACTGAAAGGAAAGTGGGTTTGCCTTAATATTTGACCCAGAACAACTCAGTTCAGCATGGAAATATCATTGCAACAGCTTTTATTTAGCCAGAAATCAAGAGTGTAAGTTTTCATGCGCTTAAAAGCATTTTCAGGCCGAATGAGCAAATATGCTTGTTTCTGCCAATTGCAGCAAAAGACTGAAAGGAAAGTGGGTTTGCCTTCATATTTGACCCAGAACAACTCAGTTCAGCATGGAAATATCATTGCAACAGCTTTTATTTAGCCAGAAATCAAGAGTGTAAGTTTTTATGCGCTTAAAAGCATTTTCAGGCCGAATAAGCTGATTTCTGCCAATTGCAGCAAAATACTGAAAGGAAAGTGGGTTTGCCTTCATATTTGACCCAGAACAACTCAGTTCAGCATGGAAATATCATTGCAACAGCTTTTATTTAGCCAGAAATCAAAGAGTGTAAGTTTTTATGCGCTTAAAAGCATTTTCAGGCCGAATGAGCAAATATGCTTGTTTCTGCCAATTGCAGCAAAATACTGAAAGGAAAGTGGGTTTGCCTTCATATTTGACCCAGAACAACTCAGTTCAGCATGGAAATATCATTGCAACAGCTTTTATTTAGCCAGAAATCAAGAGTGTAAGTTTTTATGCGCTTAAAAGCATTTTCAGGCCGAATGAGCAAATATGCTTGTTTCTGCCAATTGCAGCAAAAGACTGAAAGAAAAGTGGGTTTGCCTTCATATTTGACCCAGAACAACTCAGTTCAGCATGGAAATATCATTGCAACAGCTTTTATTTAGCCAGAAATCAACAGTGTAAGTTTTTATGCGCTTAAAAGCATTTTCAGGCCGAATGAGCAAATATGCTTGTTTCTGCCAATTGCAGCAAAATACTGAAAGGAAAGTGGGTTTTGCCTTCATATTTGACCCAGAACAACTCAGTTCAGCATGGAAATATCATTGCAACAGCTTTTATTTAGCCAGAAATCAAGAGTGTAAGTTTTTATGCGCTTAAAAGCATTTTCAGGCCGAATGAGCAAATATGCTTGTTTCTGCCAATTGCAGCAAAATACTGAAAGGAAAGTGGGTTTGCCTTCATATTTGACCCAGAACAACTCAGTTCAGCATGGAAATATCATTGCAACAGCTTTTATTTAGCCAGAAATCAAGAGTGTAAGTTTTTATGCGCTTAAAAGCATTTTCAGGCCGAATGAGCAAATATGCTTGCTTCTGCCAATTGCAGCATAATACTCAAAGGAAAGTGGGTTTGCCTTCATATTTGACTCCGAACAACTCAGTTCAGCATGGAAATATCATTGCAACAGCTTTTATTTAGCATGAAATCAAGAGTGTAAGTTTAAATGCGCTTAAAAGCATTTTCAGGCCGAATGAGCAAATATGCTTGCTTCTGCCAATTGCAGCAAAAGACTGAAAGGAAAGTGGGTTTGCCTTCATATTTGACCCAGAACAACTCAGTTCAGCATGGAAATATCATTGCAACAGCTTTTATTTAGCCAGAAATCAAGAGTGTAAGTTATTATGCGCTTAAAAGCATTTTCAGGCCGAATGAGCAAATATGCTTGTTTCTGCCAATTGCAGCAAAAGACTGAAAGGAAAGTGGGTTTGCCTTCATATTTGATTCCGAACAACTCAGTTCAGCATGGAAATATCATTGCAACAGCTTTTATTTAGCCTGAAATCAAGAGTGTAAGTTTAAATGCGCTTAAAAGCATTATCAGGCCGAATGAGCAAATTTGCTTGTTTCTGCCAATTGCAGCAAAATACTGAAAGGAAAGTGGGTTTGCCTTCATGTTTGACCCAGAACAACTCAGTTCAGCATGGAAATATCATTGCAACAGCTTCTATTTAGCCAGAAATCAAGAGTGTAAGTTTTTATGCGCTTAAAAGCATTTTCAGGCCGAATGAGCAAATATGCTTGTTTCTGCCAATTGCAGCAAAATACTGAAAGGAAAGTGGGTTTGCCTTCATATTTGACCCAGAACAACTCAGTTCAGCATGGAAATATCATTGCAACAGCTTTTATTTAGCCAGAAATCAAGAGTGTAAGTTTTTTTGCTCTTAAAAGCATTTTCAGGCCGAATGAGCAAATATGCTTGTTTCTGCCAATTGCAGCAAAATACTGAAAGGAAAGTGGGTTTGCCTTCATATTTGACCCAGAACAACTCAGTTCAGCATGGAAATATCATTGCAACAGCTTTTATTTAGCCAGAAATCAAGAGTGTAAGTTTAAATGCGCTTAAAAGCATTATCAGGCCGGATGAGCAAATTTGCTTGTTTCTGCCAATTGCAGCAAAATACTGAAAGGAAAGTGGGTTTGCCTTCATATTTGACCCAGAACAACTCAGTTCAGCATGGAAATATCATTGCAACAGCTTCTATTTAGCCAGAAATCAAGAGTGTAAGTTTTTATGCGCTTAAAAGCATTTTCAGGCCGAATGAGCAAATATGCTTGTTTCTGCCAACTGCAGCAAAAGACTGAAAGGAAAGTGGGTTTGCCTTCATATTTGACCCAGAACAACTCAGTTCAACATGGAAATATCATTGCAACAGCTTTTATTTAGCCAGAAATCAAGAGTGTAAGTTATTATGCGCTTAAAAGCATTTTCAGGCCGAATGAGCAAATATGCTTGTTTCTGCCAACTGCAGCAAAATACTGAAAGGAAAGTGTGTTTGCCTTCATATTTGACCCAGAACAACTCAGTTCAGCATGGAAATATCATTGCAACAGCTTTTATTTAGCCAGAAATCAAGAGTGTAAGTTTTTATGCGCTTAAAAGCATTTTCAGGCCGAATGAGCAAATATGCTTGTTTCTGCCAATTGCAGCAAAATACTGAAAGGAAAGTGGGTTTGCCTTCATATTTGACCCAGAACAACTCAGTTCAGCATGGAAATATCATTGCAACAGATTTTATTTAGCCAGAAATCAAGATTGTAAGTTTTTATGCGCTTAAAAGCATTTTCAGGCCGAATGAGCAAATATGCTTGTTTCTGCCAATTGCAGCAAAATACTGAAAGGAAAGTGGGTTTGCCTTCATATTTGACCCAGAACAACTCAGTTCAGCATGGAAATATCATTGCAACAGCTTTTATTTAGCCAGAAATCAACAGTGTAAGTTTTTATGCGCTTTAAAGCATTTTCAGGCCGAATGAGCAAATATGCTTGTTTCTGCCAATTGCAGCAAAATACTGAAAGGAAAGTGGGTTTGCCTTCATATTTGACCCAGAACAACTCAGTTCAGCATGGAAGTATCATTGCAACAGCTTTTATTTAGCCAGAAATCAAGAGTGTAAGTTTTTATGCGCTTAAAAGCATTTTCAGGCCGAATGAGCAAATATGCCTTTTTCTGCCAATTGCAGCAAAATACTGAAAGGAAAGTGGGTTTGCCTTCATATTTGACCCAGAACAACTCAGTTCAGCATGGAAATATCATTGCAACAGCTTTTATTTAGCCAGAAATCAAAGAGTGTAAGTTTTTATGCGCTTAAAAGCATTTTCAGGCCGAATGAGCAAATATGCTTGTTTCTGCCAATTGCAGCAAAAGACTGAAAGGAAAGTGGGTTTGCCTTCATATTTGACCCAGAACAACTCAGTTCAGCATGGAAATATCATTGCAACAGCTTTTATTTAGCCAGAAATCAAGAGTGTAAGTTTTTATGCGCTTAAAAGCATTTTCAGGCCGAATGAGCAAATATGCTTGTTTCTGCCAATTGCAGCAAAATACTGAAAGGAAAGTGGGTTTGCCTTCATATTTGACCCAGAACAACTCAGTTCAGCGTGGAAATATCATTGCAACAGCTTTTATTTAGCCAGAAATCAAGAGTGTAAGTTTTTATGCGCTTAAAAGCATTTTCAGGCCGAATGAGCAAATATGCTTGTTTCTGCCAATTGCAGCAAAAGACTGAAAGGAAAGTGGGTTTGCCTTCATATTTGACCCAGAACAACTCAGTTCAGCATGGAAATATCATTGCAACAGCTTTTATTTAGCCAGAAATCAAGAGTGTAAGTTTTTATGCGCTTAAAAGCATTTTCAGGCCGAATGAGCAAATATGCTTGTTTCTGCCAATTGCAGCAAAATACTGAAAGGAAAGTGGGTTTGCCTTCATATTTGACCCAGAACAACTCAGTTCAGCATGGAAATATCATTGCAACAGCTTTTATTTAGCCAGAAATCAAGAGTGTAAGTTTTTATGCGCTTAAAAGCATTTTCAGGCCGAATGAGCAAATATGCTTGTTTCTGCCAATTGCAGCAAAATACTGAAAGGAAAGTGGGTTTGCCTTCATATTTGACCCAGAACAACTCAGTTCAGCATGGAAATATCATTGCAACAGCTTTTATTTAGCCAGAAATCAAGAGTGTAAGTTTTTATGCGCTTAAAAGCATTTTCAGGCCGAATGAGCTGATTTCTGCCAATTGCAGCAACATACTGAAAGGAAAGTGGGTTTGCCTTCATATTTGACCCAGAACAACTCAGTTCAGCATGGAAATATCATTGCAACAGCTTTTATTTAGCCAGAAATCAAGAGTGTAAGTTTTTATGCGCTTAAAAGCATTTTCAGGCTGAATGAGCAAATATGCTTGTTTCTGCCAATTGCAGTATAATACTCAAAGGAAAGTGGGTTTGCCTTCATATTTGACCCAGAACAACTCATTTCAGCATGGAAATATCATTGCAACAGCTTTTATTTAGCCAGAAATCAAGAGTGTAAGTTTTTATGCGCTTAAAAGCATTTTCAGGCCGAATGAGCAAATATGCTTGTTTCTGCCAATTGCAGCAAAATACTGAAAGGAAAGTGGGTTTGCCTTCATATTTGACCCAGAACAACTCAGTTCAGCATGGAAATATCATTGCAACAGCTTTTATTTAGCCAGAAATCAAGAGTGTAAGTTTTTATGCGCTTAAAAGCATTTTCAGGCCGAATGAGCTGATATCTGCCAATTGCAGCATAATACTGAAAGGAAAGTGGGTTTGCCTTCATATTTGACACAGAACAACTCAGTTCAGCATGGAAATATCATTGCAACAGCTTTTATTTAGCCAGAAATCAAGAGTGTAAGTTTTTATGCGCTTAAAAGCATTTTCAGGCCGAATGAGCAAATATCCTTGTTTCTGCCAATTGCAGCAAAATACTGAAAGGAAAGTGGGTTTGCCTTCATATTTGACCCAGAACAACTCAGTTTAGCATGGAAATATCATTGCAACAGCTTTTATTTAGCCAGAAATCAAGAGTGTAAGTTTTTATGCGCTTAAAAGCATTTTCAGGCCGAATGAGCAAATATGCTTGTTTCTGCCAATTGCAGCAAAAGACTGAAAGGAAAGTGGGTTTGCCTTCATATTTGACCCAGAACAACTCAGTTCAGCATGGAAATATCATTGCAACAGCTTTTATTTAGCCAGAAATCAAGAGTGTAAGTTTTTATGCGCTTAAAAGCATTTTCAGGCCGAATGAGCAAATATGCTTGTTTCTGCCAATTGCAGCAAAATACTGAAAGGAAAGTGGGTTTGCCTTCATATTTGACCCAGAACAACTCAGTTCAGCATGGAAATATCATTGCAACAGCTTTTATTTAGCCAGAAATCAAGAGTGTAAGTTTTCATGCGCTTAAAAGCATTTTCAGGCCGAATGAGCAAATATGCTTGTTTCTGCCAATTGCAGCAAAAGACTGAAAGGAAAGTGGGTTTGCCTTCATATTTGACCCAGAACAACTCAGTTCAGCATGGAAATATCATTGCAACAGCTTTTATTTAGCCAGAAATCAAGAGTGTAAGTTTTTATGCGCTTAAAAGCATTTTCAGGCCGAATGAGCTGATTTCTGCCAATTGCAGCAAAATACTGAAAGGAAAGTGGGTTTGCCTTCATATTTGACCCAGAACAACTCAGTTCAGCATGGAAATATCATTGCAACAGCTTTTATTTAGCCAGAAATCAAGAGTGTAAGTTTTTATGCGCTTAAAAGCATTTTCAGGCCGAATGAGCTGATTTCTGCCAATTGCAGCAAAATACTGAAAGGAAAGTGGGTTTGCCTTCATATTTGACCCAGAACAACTCAGTTCAGCATGGAAATATCATTGCAACAGCTTTTATTTAGCCAGAAATCAAGAGTGTAAGTTTTTATGCGCTTAAAAGCATTTTCAGGCCGAATGAGCTGATATCTGCCAATTGCAGCAAAAGACTGAAAGGAAAGTGGGTTTGCCTTCATATTTGACCCAGAACAACTCAGTTCAGCATGGAAATATCATTGCAACAGCTTTTATTTAGCCAGAATCAAGAGTGTAAGTTTTTATGCGCTTAAAAGCATTTTCAGGCCGAATGAGCAAATATGCTTGTTTCTGCCAATTTCAGCAAAATACTGAAAGGAAAGTGGGTTTGCCTTCATATTTGACCCAGAACAACTCAGTTCAGCATGGAAATATCATTGCAACAGCTTTTATTTAGCCAGAAATCAAGAGTGTAAGTTTTCATGCGCTTAAAAGCATTTTCAGGCCGAATGAGCAAATATGCTTGTTTCTGCCAATTGCAGCAAAAGACTGAAAGGAAAGTGGGTTTGCCTTCATATTTGACCCAGAACAACTCAGTTCAGCATGGAAATATCATTGCAACAGCTTTTATTTAGCCAGAAATCAAGAGTGTAAGTTTTTATGCGCTTAAAAGCATTTTCAGGCCGAATGAGCTGATTTCTGCCAATTGCAGCAAAATACTGAAAGGAAAGTGGGTTTGCCTTCATATTTGACCCAGAACAACTCAGTTCAGCATGGAAATATCATTGCAACAGCTTGTATTTAGCCAGAAATCAAGAGTGTAAGTTTTTATGCGCTTAAAAGCATTTTCAGGCCGAATGAGCAAATATGCTTGTTTCTGCCAATTGCAGCAAAATACTGAAAGGAAAGTGGGTTTGCCTTCATATTTGACCCAGAACAACTCAGTTCAGCATGGAAATATCATTGCAACAGCTTTTATTTAGCCAGAAATCAAGAGTGTAAGTTTTTATGCGCTTAAAAGCATTTTCAGGCCGAATGAGCAAATATGCATGTTTCTGCCAATTGCAGCAAAATACTGAAAGGAAAGTGGGTTTGCCTTCATATTTGACCCAGAACAACTCAGTTCAGCATGGAAATATCATTGCAACAGCTTTTATTTAGCCAGAAATCAAGAGTGTAAGTTTTTATGCGCTTAAAAGCATTTTCAGGCCGAATGAGCAAATATGCTTGTTTCTGCCAATTGCAGCAAAATACTGAAAGGAAAGTGGGTTTGCCTTCATATTTGACCCAGAACAACTCAGTTCAGCGTGGAAATATCATTGCAACAGCTTTTATTTAGCCAGAAATCAAGAGTGTAAGTTTTTATGCGCTTAAAAGCATTTTCAGGCCGAATGAGCAAATATGCTTGTTTCTGCCAATTGCAGCAAAATACTGAAAGGAAAGTGGGTTTGCCTTCATATTTGACCCAGAACAACTCAGTTCAGCATGGAAATATCATTGCAACAGCTTTTATTTAGCCAGAAATCAAGAGTGTAAGTTTTTATGCGCTTAAAAGCATTTTCAGGCCGAATGAGCTGATTTCTGCCAATTGCAGCAAAATACTGAAAGGAAAGTGGGTTTGCCTTCATATTTGACCCAGAACAACTCAGTTCAGCATGGAAATATCATTGCAACAGCTTTTTTTTAGCCAGAAATCAACAGTGTAAGTTTTTATGGGCTTAAAAGCATTTTCAGGCCGAATGAGCAAATATGCTTGTTTCTGCCAATTGCACCAAAAGACTGAAAGGAAAGTGGGTTTGCCTTCATATTTGACCCAGAACAACTCAGTTCAGCATGGAAATATCATTGCAACAGCTTTTATTTAGCCAGAAATCAAGAGTGTAAGTTTTTATGCGCTTAAAAGCATTTTCAGGCCGAATGAGCAAATATGCTTGTTTCTGCCAATTGCAGCAAAATACTGAAAGGAAAGTGGGTTTGCCTTCATATTTGACCCAGAACAACTCAGTTCAGCATGGAAATATCATTGCAACAGCTTTTATTTAGCCAGAAATCAAGAGTGTAAGTTTTTATGCGCTTAAAAGCATTTTCAGGCCGAATGAGCAAATATGCTTGTTTCTGCCAATTGCAGCAAAATACTGAAAGGAAAGTGGGTTTGCCTTCATATTTGACCCAGAACAACTCAGTTCAGCATGGAAATATCATTGCAACAGCTTTTATTTAGCCAGAAATCAAGAGTGTAAGTTTTTATGCGCTTAAAAGCATTTTCAGGCCGAATGAGCTGATTTCTGCCAATTGCAGCAAAATACTGAAAGGAAAGTGGGTTTGCCTTCATATTTGACCCAGAACAACTCAGTTCAGCATGGAAATATCATTGCAACAGCTTTTATTTAGCCAGAAATCAAGAGTGTAAGTTTTTATGCGCTTAAAAGCATTTTCAGGCCGAATGAGCTGATTTCTGCCAATTGCAGCAACATACTGAAAGGAAAGTGGGTTTGCCTTCATATTTGACCCAGAACAACTCAGTTCAGCATGGAAATATCATTGCAACAGCTTTTATTTAGCCAGAAATCAAGAGTGTAAGTTTTTATGCGTTTAAAAGCATTTTCAGGCTGAATGAGCAAATATGCTTGTTTCTGCCAATTGCAGTATAATACTCAAAGGAAAGTGGGTTTGCCTTCATATTTGACCCAGAACAACTCAGTTCAGCATGGAAATATCATTGCAACAGCTTTTATTTAGCCAGAAATCAAGAGTGTAAGTTTTTATGCGCTTAAAAGCATTTTCAGGCCGAATGAGCAAATATCCTTGTTTCTGCCAATTGCAGCAAAATACTGAAAGGAAAGTGGGTTTGCCTTCATATTTGACCCAGAACAACTCAGTTCAGCATGGAAATATCATTGCAACAGCTTTTATTTAGCCAGAAATCAAGAGTGTAAGTTTTTATGCGCTTAAAAGCATTTTCAGGCCGAATGAGCAAATATGCTTGTTTCTGCCAATTTCAGCAAAATACTGAAAGGAAAGTGGGTTTGCCTTCATATTTGACCCAGAACAACTCAGTTCAGCATGGAAATATCATTGCAACAGCTTTTATTTAGCCAGAAATCAAGAGTGTAAGTTTTCATGCGCTTAAAAGCATTTTCAGGCCGAATGAGCAAATATGCTTGTTTCTGCCAATTGCAGCAAAAGACTGAAAGGAAAGTGGGTTTGCCTTCATATTTGACCCAGAACAACTCAGTTCAGCATGGAAATATCATTGCAACAGCTTTTATTTAGCCAGAAATCAAGAGTGTAAGTTTTTATGCGCTTAAAAGCATTTTCAGGCCGAATGAGCTGATTTCTGCCAATTGCAGCAAAATACTGAAAGGAAAGTGGGTTTGCCTTCATATTTGACCCAGAACAACTCAGTTCAGCATGGAAATATCATTGCAACAGCTTTTATTTAGCCAGAAATCAAGAGTGTAAGTTTTTATGCGCTTAAAAGCATTTTCAGGCCGAATGAGCAAATATGCTTGTTTCTGCCAATTTCAGCAAAATACTGAAAGGAAAGTGGGTTTGCCTTCATATTTGACCCAGAACAACTCAGTTCAGCATGGAAATATCATTGCAACAGCTTTTATTTAGCCAGAAATCAAGAGTGTAAGTTTTCATGCGCTTAAAAGCATTTTCAGGCCGAATGAGCAAATATGCTTGTTTCTGCCAATTGCAGCAAAAGACTGAAAGGAAAGTGGGTTTGCCTTCATATTTGACCCAGAACAACTCAGTTCAGCATGGAAATATCATTGCAACAGCTTTTATTTAGCCAGAAATCAAGAGTGTAAGTTTTTATGCGCTTAAAAGCATTTTCAGGCCGAATGAGCTGATTTCTGCCAATTGCAGCAAAATACTGAAAGGAAAGTGGGTTTGCCTTCATATTTGACCCAGAACAACTCAGTTCAGCATGGAAATATCATTGCAACAGCTTTTATTTAGCCAGAAATCAAGAGTGTAAGTTTTTATGCGCTTAAAAGCATTTTCAGGCCGAATGAGCAAATATGCTTGTTTCTGCCAATTGCAGCAAAATACTGAAAGGAAAGTGGGTTTGCCTTCATATTTGACCCAGAACAACTCAGTTCAGCATGGAAATATCATTGCAACAGCTTTTATTTAGCCAGAAATCAAGAGTGTAAGTTTTCATGCGCTTAAAAGCATTTTCAGGCCGAATGAGCAAATATGCATGTTTCTGCCAATTGCAGCAAAATACTGAAAGGAAAGTGGGTTTGCCTTCATATTTGACCCAGAACAACTCAGTTCAGCATGGAAATATCATTGCAACAGCTTTTATTTAGCCAGAAATCAAGAGTGTAAGTTTTTATGCGCTTAAAAGCATTTTCAGGCCGAATGAGCAAATATGCTTGTTTCTGCCAATTGCAGCAAAATACTGAAAGGAAAGTGGGTTTGCCTTCATATTTGACCCAGAACAACTCAGTTCAGCGTGGAAATATCATTGCAACAGCTTTTATTTAGCCAGAAATCAAGAGTGTAAGTTTTTATGCGCTTAAAAGCATTTTCAGGCCGAATGAGCAAATATGCTTGTTTCTGCCAATTGCAGCAAAATACTGAAAGGAAAGTGGGTTTGCCTTCATATTTGACCCAGAACTACTCAGTTCAGCATGGAAATATCATTGCAACAGCTTTAATTTAGCCAGAAATCAAGAGTGTAAGTTTTTATGCGCTTAAAAGCATTTTCAGGCCGAATGAGCTGATTTCTGCCAATTGCAGCAAAATACTGAAAGGAAAGTGGGTTTGCCTTCATATTTGACCCAGAACAACTCAGTTCAGCATGGAAATATCATTGCAACAGCTTTTTTTTAGCCAGAAATCAACAGTGTAAGTTTTTATGCGCTTAAAAGCATTTTCAGGCCGAATGAGCTGATTTCTGCCAATTGCAGCAAAATACTGAAAGGAAAGTGGGTTTGCCTTCATATTTGACCCAGAACAACTCAGTTCAGCATGGAAATATCATTGCAACAGCTTTTATTTAGCCAGAAATCAAGAGTGTAAGTTTTTATGCGCTTAAAAGCATTTTCAGGCCGAATGAGCAAATATGCTTGTTTCTGCCAATTGCAGCAAAATACTGAAAGGAAAGTGGGTTTGCCTTCATATTTGACCCAGAACAACTCAGTTCAGCATGGAAATATCATTGCAACAGCTTTTATTTAGCCAGAAATCAAGAGTGTAAGTTTTTATGCGCTTAAAAGCATTTTCAGGCCGAATGAGCTGATTTCTGCCAATTGCAGCAAAATACTGAAAGGAAAGTGGGTTTGCCTTCATATTTGACCCAGAACAACTCAGTTCAGCATGGAAATATCATTGCAACAGCTTTTATTTAGCCAGAAATCAAGAGTGTAAGTTTTTATGCGCTTAAAAGCATTTTCAGGCCGAATGAGCTGATTTCTGCCAATTGCAGCAACATACTGAAAGGAAAGTGGGTTTGCCTTCATATTTGACCCAGAACAACTCAGTTCAGCATGGAAATATCATTGCAACAGCTTTTATTTAGCCAGAAATCAAGAGTGTAAGTTTTTATGCGTTTAAAAGCATTTTCAGGCTGAATGAGCAAATATGCTTGTTTCTGCCAATTGCAGTATAATACTCAAAGGAAAGTGGGTTTGCCTTCATATTTGACCCAGAACAACTCAGTTCAGCATGGAAATATCATTGCAACAGCTTTTATTTAGCCAGAAATCAAGAGTGTAAGTTTTTATGCGCTTAAAAGCATTTTCAGGCCGAATGAGCTGCTATCTGCCAATTGCAGCATAATACTGAAAGGAAAGTGGGTTTGCCTTCATATTTGACACAGAACAACTCAGTTCAGCATGGAAATATCATTGCAACAGCTTTTATTTAGCCAGAAATCAAGAGTGTAAGTTTTTATGCGCTTAAAAGCATTTTCAGGCCGAATGAGCAAATATCCTTGTTTCTGCCAATTGCAGCAAAATACTGAAAGGAAAGTGGGTTTGCCTTCATATTTGACCCAGAACAACTCAGTTCAGCATGGAAATATCATTGCAACAGCTTTTATTTAGCCAGAAATCAAGAGTGTAAGTTTTTATGCGCTTAAAAGCATTTTCAGGCCGAATGAGCAAATATGCTTGTTTCTGCCAATTTCAGCAAAATACTGAAAGGAAAGTGGGTTTGCCTTCATATTTGACCCAGAACAACTCAGTTCAGCATGGAAATATCATTGCAACAGCTTTTATTTAGCCAGAAATCAAGAGTGTAAGTTTTTATGCGCTTAAAAGCATTTTCAGGCCGAATGAGCTGATTTCTGCCAATTGCAGCAAAATACTGAAAGGAAAGTGGGTTTGCCTTCATATTTGACCCAGAACAACTCAGTTCAGCATGGAAATATCATTGCAACAGCTTTTATTTAGCCAGAAATCAAGAGTGTAAGTTTTTATGCGCTTAAAAGCATTTTCAGGCCGAATGAGCTGATTTCTGCCAATTGCAGCAAAATACTGAAAGGAAAGTGGGTTTGCCTTCATATTTGACCCAGAACAACTCAGTTCAGCATGGAAATATCATTGCAACAGCTTTTATTTAGCCAGAAATCAAGAGTGTAAGTTTTTATGCGCTTAAAAGCATTTTCAGGCCGAATGAGCTGATTTCTGCCAATTGCAGCAAAATACTGAAAGGAAAGTGGGTTTGCCTTCATATTTGACCCAGAACAACTCAGTTCAGCATGGAAATATCATTGCAACAGCTTTTATTTAGCCAGAAATCAAGAGTGTAAGTTTTTATGCGCTTAAAAGCATTTTCAGGCCGAATGAGCAAATATGCTTGTTTCTGCCAATTTCAGCAAAATACTGAAAGGAAAGTGGGTTTGCCTTCATATTTGACCCAGAACAACTCAGTTCAGCATGGAAATATCATTGCAACAGCTTTTATTTAGCCAGAAATCAAGAGTGTAAGTTTTCATGCGCTTAAAAGCATTTTCAGGCCGAATGAGCAAATATGCTTGTTTCTGCCAATTGCAGCAAAAGACTGAAAGGAAAGTGGGTTTGCCTTCATATTTGACTCCGAACAACTCAGTTCAGCATGGAAATATCATTGCAACAGCTTTTATTTAGCCAGAAATCAAGAGTGTAAGTTTTTATGCGCTTAAAAGCATTTTCAGGCCGAATGAGCTGATTTCTGCCAATTGCAGCAAAATACTGAAAGGAAAGTGGGTTTGCCTTCATATTTGACCCAGAACAACTCAGTTCAGCATGGAAATATCATTGCAACAGCTTTTATTTAGCCAGAAATCAAGAGTGTAAGTTTTTATGCGCTTAAAAGCATTTTCAGGCCGAATGAGCAAATATGCTTGTTTCTGCCAATTGCAGCAAAATACTGAAAGGAAAGTGGGTTTGCCTTCATATTTGACCCAGAACAACTCAGTTCAGCATGGAAATATCATTGCAACAGCTTTTATTTAGCCAGAAATCAAGAGTGTAAGTTTTTATGCGCTTAAAAGCATTTTCAGGCCGAATGAGCAAATATGCATGTTTCTGCCAATTGCAGCAAAATACTGAAAGGAAAGTGGGTTTGCCTTCATATTTGACCCAGAACAACTCAGTTCAGCATGGAAATATCATTGCAACAGCTTTTATTTAGCCAGAAATCAAGAGTGTAAGTTTTTATGCGCTTAAAAGCATTTTCAGGCCGAATGAGCTGATTTCTGCCAATTGCAGCAAAATACTGAAAGGAAAGTGGGTTTGCCTTCATATTTGACCCAGAACAACTCAGTTCAGCATGGAAATATCATTGCAACAGCTTTTTTTTAGCCAGAAATCAACAGTGTAAGTTTTTATGCGCTTAAAAGCATTTTCAGGCCGAATGAGCAAATATGCTTGTTTCTGCCAATTGCACCAAAAGACTGAAAGGAAAGTGGGTTTGCCTTCATATTTGACCCAGAACAACTCAGTTCAGCATGGAAATATCATTGCAACAGCTTTTATTTAGCCAGAAATCAAGAGTGTAAGTTTTTATGCGCTTAAAAGCATTTTCAGGCCGAATGAGCAAATATGCTTGTTTCTGCCAATTTCAGCAAAATACTGAAAGGAAAGTGGGTTTGCCTTCATATTTGACCCAGAACAACTCAGATCAGCATGGAAATATCATTGCAACAGCTTTTATTTAGCCAGAAATCAAGAGTGTAAGTTTTTATGCGCTTAAAAGCATTTTCAGGCCGAATGAGCTGATTTCTGCCAATTTCAGCAAAATACTGAAAGGAAAGTGGGTTTGCCTTCATATTTGACCCAGAACAACTCAGTTCAGCATGGAAATATCATTGCAACAGCTTTTATTTAGCCAGAAATCAAGAGTGTAAGTTTTTATGCGCTTAAAAGCATTTTCAGGCCGAATGAGCTGATTTCTGCCAATTGCAGCAACATACTGAAAGGAAAGTGGGTTTGCCTTCATATTTGACCCAGAACAACTCAGTTCAGCATGGAAATATCATTGCAACAGCTTTTATTTAGCCAGAAATCAAGAGTGTAAGTTTTTATGCGTTTAAAAGCATTTTCAGGCTGAATGAGCAAATATGCTTGTTTCTGCCAATTGCAGTATAATACTCAAAGGAAAGTGGGTTTGCCTTCATATTTGACCCAGAACAACTCATTTCAGCATTGAAATATCATTGCAACAGCTTTTATTTAGCCAGAAATCAAGAGTGTAAGTTTTTATGCGCTTAAAAGCATTTTCAGGCCGAATGAGCTGATTTCTGCCAATTGCAGCAAAATACTGAAAGGAAAGTGGGTTTGCCTTCATATTTGACCCAGAACAACTCAGTTCAGCATGGAAATATCATTGCAACAGCTTTTATTTAGCCAGAAATCAAGAGTGTAAGTTTTTATGCGCTTAAAAGCATTTTCAGGCCGAATGAACTGATTTCTGCCAATTGCAGCAAAATACTGAAAGGAAAGTGGGTTTGCCTTCATATTTGACCCAGAACAACTCAGTTCAGCATGGAAATATCATTGCAACAGCTTTTATTTAGCCAGAAATCAAGAGTGTAAGTTTTTATGCGCTTAAAAGCATTTTCAGGCCGAATGAGCAAATATGCTTGTTTCTGCCAATTTCAGCAAAATACTGAAAGGAAAGTGGGTTTGCCTTCATATTTGACCCAGAACAACTCAGTTCAGCATGGAAATATCATTGCAACAGCTTTTATTTAGCCAGAAATCAAGAGTGTAAGTTTTTATGCGCTTAAAAGCATTTTCAGGCCGAATGAGCAAATATGCTTGTTTCTGCCAATTGCAGCAAAATACTGAAAGGAAAGTGGGTTTGCCTTCATATTTGACCCAGAACAACTCAGTTCAGCGTGGAAATATCATTGTAACAGCTTTTATTTAGCCAGAAATCAAGAGTGTAAGTTTTTATGCGCTTAAAAGCATTTTCAGACCGAATGAGCAAATATGCTTGTTTCTGCCAATTGCAGCAAAATACTGAAAGGAAAGTGGGTTTGCCTTCATATTTGACCCAGAACAACTCAGTTCAGCATGGAAATATCATTGCAACAGCTTTTATTTAGCCAGAAATCAAGAGTGTAAGTTTTCATGCGCTTAAAAGCATTTTCAGGCCGAATGAGCTGATTTCTGCCAATTGCAGCAAAATACTGAAAGGAAAGTGGGTTTGCCTTCATATTTGACCCAGAACAACTCAGTTCAGCATGGAAATATCATTGCAACAGCTTTTATTTAGCCAGAAATCAACAGTGTAAGTTTTTATGCGCTTAAAAGCATTTTCAGGCCGAATGAGCAAATATGCTTGTTTCTGCCAATTGCAGCAAAATACTGAAAGGAAAGTGGGTTTGCCTTCATATTTGACCCAGAACAACTCAGTTCAGCATGGAAATATCATTGCAACAGCTTTTATTTAGCCAGAAATCAAGAGTGTAAGTTTTTATGCGCTTAAAAGCATTTTCAGGTCGAATGAGCTGATTTCTGCCAATTGCAGCAAAATACTGAAAGGAAAGTGGGTTTGCCTTCATATTTGACCCAGAACAACTCAGTTCAGCATGGAAATATCATTGCAACAGCTTTTATTTAGCCAGAAATCAACAGTGTAAGTTTTTATGCGTTTAAAAGCATTTTCAGGCTGAATGAGCAAATATGCTTGTTTCTGCCAATTGCAGTATAATACTCAAAGGAAAGTGGGTTTGCCTTCATATTTGACCCAGAACAACTCATTTCAGCATGGAAATATCATTGCAACAGCTTTTATTTAGCCAGAAATCAAGAGTGTAAGTTTTTATGCGCTTAAAAGCATTTTCAGGCCGAATGAGCAAATATTCTTGTTTCTGCCAATTGCAGCAAAATACTGAAAAGAAAATGGGTTTGCCTTCATATTTGACACAGAACAACTCAGTTCAGCATGGAAATATCATTGCAACAGCTTTTATTTAGCCAGAAATCAAGAGTGTAAGTTTTTATGCGCTTAAAACCATTTTCAGGCCGAATGAGCAAATATCCTTGTTTCTGCCAATTGCAGCAAAATACTGAAAGGAAAGTGGGGTTGCCTTCATATTTGACCCAGAACAACTCAGTTTAGCATGGAAATATCATTGCAACAGCTTTTATTTAGCCAGAAATCAAGAGTGTAAGTTTTTATGCGCTTAAAAGCATTTTCAGGCCGAATGAGCAAATATGCTTGTTTCTGCCAATTGCAGCAAAATACTGAAAGGAAAGTGGGTTTGCCTTCATATTTGACCCAGAACAACTCAGTTCAGCATGGAAATATCATTGCAACAGCTTTTATTTAGCCAGAAATCAAGAGTGTAAGTTTTTATGCGCTTAAAAGCATTTTCAGGCCGAATGAGCAAATATGCTTGTTTCTGCCAATTGCAGCAAAATACTGAAAGGAAAGTGGGTTTGCCTTCATATTTGACCCAGAACAACTCAGTTCAGCATGGAAATATCATTGCAACAGCTTTTATTTAGCCAGAAATCAAGAGTGTAAGTTTTCATGCGCTTAAAAGCATTTTCAGGCCGAATGAGCAAATATGCTTGTTTCTGCCAATTGCAGCAAAAGACTGAAAGGAAAGTGGGTTTGCCTTCATATTTGACCCAGAACAACTCAGTTCAGCATGGAAATATCATTGCAACAGCTTTTATTTAGCCAGAAATCAAGAGTGTAAGTTTTTATGCGCTTAAAAGCATTTTCAGGCCGAATGAGCTGATTTCTGCCAATTGCAGCAAAATACTGAAAGGAAAGTGGGTTTGCCTTCATATTTGACCCAGAACAACTCAGTTCAGCATGGAAATATCATTGCAACAGCTTTTATTTAGCCAGAAATCAAGAGTGTAAGTTTTTATGCGCTTAAAAGCATTTTCAGGCCGAATGAGCAAATATGCTTGTTTCTGCCAATTGCAGCAAAATACTGAAAGGAAAGTGGATTTGCCTTCATGTTTGACCCAGAACAACTCAGTTCAGCATGGAAATATCATTGCAACAGCTTTTATTTAGCCAGAAATCAAGAGTGTAAGTTTTTATGCGCTTAAAAGCATTTTCAGGCCGAATGAGCTGATTTCTGCCAATTGCAGCAAAATACTGAAAGGAAAGTGGGTTTGCCTTCATATTTGACCCAGAACAACTCAGTTCAGCATGGAAATATCATTGCAACAGCTTTTATTTAGCCAGAAATCAAGAGTGTAAGTTTTTATGCGCTTAAAAGCATTTTCAGGCCGAATGAGCTGATTTCTGCCAATTGCAGCAAAATACTGAAAGGAAAGTGGGTTTGCCTTCATATTTGACCCAGAACAACTCAGTTCAGCATGGAAATATCATTGCAACAGCTTTTATTTAGCCAGAAATCAAGAGTGTAAGTTTTTATGCGCTTAAAAGCATTTTCAGGCCGAATGAGCAAATATGCTTGTTTCTGCCAATTGCAGCAAAATACTGAAAGGAAAGTGGGTTTGCCTTCATATTTGACCCAGAACAACTCAGTTCAGCATGGAAATATCATTGCAACAGCTTTTATTTAGCCAGAAATCAAGAGTGTAAGTTTTCATGCGCTTAAAAGCATTTTCAGGCCGAATGAGCTGATTTCTGCCAATTGCAGCAAAATACTGAAAGGAAAGTGGGTTTGCCTTCATATTTGACCCAGAACAACTCAGTTCAGCATGGAAATATCATTGCAACAGCTTTTATTTAGCCAGAAATCAAGAGTGTAAGTGTTTATGCGCTTAAAAGCATTTTCAGGCCGAATGAGCTGATTTCTGCCAATTGCAGCAAAATACTGAAAGGAAAGTGGGTTTGCCTTCATATTTGACCCAGAACAACTCAGTTCAGCATGGAAATATCATTGCAACAGCTTTTATTTAGCCAGAAATCAAGAGTGTAAGTTTTTATGCGTTTAAAAGCATTTTCAGGCTGAATGAGCAAATATGCTTGTTTCTGCCAATTGCAGTATAATACTCAAAGGAAAGTGGGTTTGCCTTCATATTTGACCCAGAACAACTCATTTCAGCATGGAAATATCATTTCAACAGCTTTTATTTAGCCAGAAATCAAGAGTGTAAGTTTTTATGCGCTTAAAAGCATTTTCAGGCCGAATGAGCAAATATTCTTGTTTCTGCCAATTGCAGCAAAATACTGAAAAGAAAATGGGTTTGCCTTCATATTTGACCCAGAACAACTCAGTTCAGCATGGAAATATCATTGCAACAGCTTTTATTTAGCCAGAAATCAAGAGTGTAAGTTTTTATGCGCTTAAAACCATTTTCAGGCCGAATGAGCAAATATCCTTGTTTCTGCCAATTGCAGCAAAATACTGAAAGGAAAGTGGGTTTGCCTTCATATTTGACCCAGAACAACTCAGTTTAGCATGGAAATATCATTGCAACAGCTTTTATTTAGCCAGAAATCAAGAGTGTAAGTTTTTATGCGCTTAAAAGCATTTTCAGGCCGAATGAGCAAATATGCTTGTTTCTGCCAATTGCAGCAAAATACTGAAAGGAAAGTGGGTTTGCCTTCATATTTGACCCAGAACAACTCAGTTCAGCATGGAAATATCATTGCAACAGCTTTTATTTAGCCAGAAATCAAGAGTGTAAGTTTTTATGCGCTTAAAAGCATTTTCAGGCCGAATGAGCAAATATGCTTGTTTCTGCCAATTGCAGCAAAATACTGAAAGGAAAGTGGGTTTGCCTTCATATTTGACCCAGAACAACTCAGTTCAGCATGGAAATATCATTGCAACAGCTTTTATTTAGCCAGAAATCAAGAGTGTAAGTTTTCATGCGCTTAAAAGCATTTTCAGGCCGAATGAGCAAATATGCTTGTTTCTGCCAATTGCAGCAAAATACTGAAAGGAAAGTGGGTTTGCCTTCATATTTGACCCAGAACAACTCAGTTCAGCATGGAAATATCATTGCAACAGCTTTTATTTAGCCAGAAATCAAGAGTGTAAGTTTTCATGCGCTTAAAAGCATTTTCAGGCCGAATGAGCAAATATGCTTGTTTCTGCCAATTGCAGCAAAAGACTGAAAGGAAAGTGGGTTTGCCTTCATATTTGACCCAGAACAACTCAGTTCAGCATGGAAATATCATTGCAACAGCTTTTATTTAGCCAGAAATCAAGAGTGTAAGTTTTTATGCGCTTAAAAGCATTTTCAGGCCGAATGAGCTGATTTCTGCCAATTGCAGCAAAAGACTGAAAGGAAAGTGGGTTTGCCTTCATATTTGACCCAGAACAACTCAGTTCAGCATGGAAATATCATTGCAACAGCTTTTATTTAGCCAGAAATCAAGAGTGTAAGTTTTTATGCGCTTAAAAGCATTTTCAGGCCGAATGAGCAAATATGCTTGTTTCTGCCAATTGCAGCAAAATACTGAAAGGAAAGTGGGTTTGCCTTCATATTTGACCCAGAACAACTCAGTTCAGCATGGAAATATCATTGCAACAGCTTTTATTTAGCCAGAAATCAAGAGTGTAAGTTTTTATGCGCTTAAAAGCATTTTCAGGCCGAATGAGCAAATATGCTTGTTTCTGCCAATTGCAGCAAAATACTGAAAGGAAAGTGGGTTTGCCTTCATATTTGACCCAGAACAACTCAGTTCAGCATGGAAATATCATTGCAACAGCTTTTATTTAGCCAGAAATCAAGAGTGTAAGTTTTTATGCGCTTAAAAGCATTTTCAGGCCGAATGAGCAAATATGCTTGTTTCTGCCAATTGCAGCAAAATACTGAAAGGAAAGTGGGTTTGCCTTCATATTTGACCCAGAACAACTCAGTTCAGCATGGAAATATCATTGCAACAGCTTTTATTTAGCCAGAAATCAAGAGTGTAAGTTTTTATGCGCTTAAAAGCATTTTCAGGCCGAATGAGCAAATATGCTTGTTTCTGCCACTTGCATCAAAATACTGAAAGGAAAGTGGGTTTGCCTTCATATTTGACCCAGAACAACTCAGTTCAGCATGGAAATATCATTGCAACAGCTTTTATTTAGCCAGAAATCAAGAGTGTAAGTTTTTATGCGCTTAAAAGCATTTTCAGGCCGAATGAGCAAATATGCTTGTTTCTGCCAATTTCAGCAAAATACTGAAAGGAAAGT
This sequence comes from Channa argus, assembly GCF_033026475.1. Taxonomy (NCBI): domain Eukaryota; kingdom Metazoa; phylum Chordata; class Actinopteri; order Anabantiformes; family Channidae; genus Channa; species Channa argus. The sequence continues at coordinate 59,644 of NW_027125328.1, forward strand.
GGGTTTGCCTTCATATTTGACCCAGAACAACTCAGTTCAGCATGGAAATATCATTGCAACAGCTTTTATTTAGCCAGAAATCAAGAGTGTAAGTTTTCATGCGCTTAAAAGCATTTTCAGGCCGAATGAGCAAATATGCTTGTTTCTGCCAATTGCAGCAAAAGACTGAAAGGAAAGTGGGTTTGCCTTCATATTTGACCCAGAACAACTCAGTTCAGCATGGAAATATCATTGCAACAGCTTTTATTTAGCCAGAAATCAAGAGTGTAAGTTTTTATGCGCTTAAAAGCATTTTCAGGCCGAATGAGCTTATTTCTGCCAATTGCAGCAAAATACTGAAAGGAAAGTGGGTTTGCCTTCATATTTGACCCAGAACAACTCAGTTCAGCATGGAAATATCATTGCAACAGCTTTTATTTAGCCAGAAATCAAGAGTGTAAGTTTTTATGCGCTTAAAAGCATTTTCAGGCCGAATGAGCTGATTTCTGCCAATTGCAGCAAAATACTGAAAGGAAAGTGGGTTTGCCTTCATATTTGACCCAGAACAACTCAGTTCAGCATGGAAATATCATTGCAACAGCTTTTATTTAGCCAGAAATCAAGAGTGTAAGTTTTTATGCGCTTAAAAGCATTTTCAGGCCGAAAGAGCTGATTTCTGCCAATTGCAGCAAAATACTGAAAGGAAAGTGGGTTTGCCTTCATATTTGACCCAGAACAACTCAGTTCAGCATGGAAATATCATTGCAACAGCTTTTATTTAGCCAGAAATCAAGAGTGTAAGTTTTTATGCGCTTAAAAGCATTTTCAGGCCGAATGAGCAAATATGCTTGTTTCTGCCAATTGCAGCAAAAGACTGAAAGGAAAGTGGGTTTGCCTTCATATTTGACTCCGAACAACTCAGTTCAGCATGGAAATATCATTGCAACAGCTTTTATTTAGCCAGAAATCAACAGTGTAAGTTTTTATGCGCTTAAAAGCATTTTCAGGCCGAATGAGCAAATATGCTTGTTTCTGCCAATTGCAGCAAAAGACTGAAAGGAAAGTGGGTTTGCCTTCATATTTGACTCCGAACAACTCAGTTCAGCATGGAAATATCATTGCAACAGCTTTTATTTAGCCAGAAATCAAGAGTGTAAGTTTTTATGCGCTTAAAAGCATTTTCAGGCCGAATGAGCTGATTTCTGCCAATTGCAGCAAAATACTGAAAGGAAAGTGGGTTTGCCTTCATATTTGACCCAGAACAACTCAGTTCAGCATGGAAATATCATTGCAACAGCTTTTATTTAGCCAGAAATCAAGAGTGTAAGTTTTTATGCGCTTAAAAGCATTTTCAGGCCGAATGAGCTGATTTCTGCCAATTGCAGCAAAATACTGAAAGGAAAGTGGGTTTGCCTTCATATTTGACCCAGAACAACTCAGTTCAGCATGGAAATATCATTGCAACAGCTTTTATTTAGCCAGAAATCAAGAGTGTAAGTTTTTATGCGCTTAAAAGCATTTTCAGGCCGAAAGAGCTGATTTCTGCCAATTGCAGCAAAATACTGAAAGGAAAGTGGGTTTGCCTTCATATTTGACCCAGAACAACTCAGTTCAGCATGGAAATATCATTGCAACAGCTTTTATTTAGCCAGAAATCAAGAGTGTAAGTTTTTATGCGCTTAAAAGCATTTTCAGGCCGAATGAGCAAATATGCTTGTTTCTGCCAATTGCAGCAAAATACTGAAAGGAAAGTGGGTTTGCCTTCATATTTGACCCAGAACAACTCAGTTCAGCGTGGAAATATCATTGCAACAGCTTTTATTTAGCCAGAAATCAAGAGTGTAAGTTTTTATGCGCTTAAAAGCATTTTCAGGCCGAATGAGCAAATATGCTTGTTTCTGCCAATTGCAGCAAAATACTGAAAGGAAAGTGGGTTTGCCTTCATATTTGACCCAGAACAACTCAGTTCAGCATGGAAATATCATTGCAACAGCTTTTATTTAGCCAGAAATCAAGAGTGTAAGTTTTCATGCGCTTAAAAGCATTTTCAGGCCGAATGAGCTGATTTCTGCCAATTGCAGCAAAATACTGAAAGGAAAGTGGGTTTGCCTTCATATTTGACCCAGAACAACTCAGTTCAGCATGGAAATATCATTGCAACAGCTTTTATTTAGCCAGAAATCAAGAGTGTAAGTTTTTATGCGCTTAAAAGCATTTTCAGGCCGAATGAGCAAATATGCTTGTTTCTGCCAATTGCAGCAAAATACTGAAAGGAAAGTGGGTTTGCCTTCATATTTGACCCAGAACAACTCAGTTCAGCATGGAAATATCATTGCAACAGCTTTTATTTAGCCAGAAATCAAGAGTGTAAGTGTTTATGCGCTTAAAAGCATTTTCAGGCCGAATGAGCTGATTTCTGCCAATTGCAGCAAAATACTGAAAGGAAAGTGGGTTTGCCTTCATATTTGACCCAGAACAACTCAGTTCAGCATGGAAATATCATTGCAACAGCTTTTATTTAGCCAGAAATCAAGAGTGTAAGTTTTTATGCGTTTAAAAGCATTTTCAGGCTGAATGAGCAAATATGCTTGTTTCTGCCAATTGCAGTATAATACTCAAAGGAAAGTGGGTTTGCCTTCATATTTGACCCAGAACAACTCATTTCAGCATGGAAATATCATTTCAACAGCTTTTATTTAGCCAGAAATCAAGAGTGTAAGTTTTTATGCGCTTAAAAGCATTTTCAGGCCGAATGAGCAAATATTCTTGTTTCTGCCAATTGCAGCAAAATACTGAAAAGAAAATGGGTTTGCCTTCATATTTGACCCAGAACAACTCAGTTCAGCATGGAAATATCATTGCAACAGCTTTTATTTAGCCAGAAATCAAGAGTGTAAGTTTTTATGCGCTTAAAACCATTTTCAGGCCGAATGAGCAAATATCCTTGTTTCTGCCAATTGCAGCAAAATACTGAAAGGAAAGTGGGTTTGCCTTCATATTTGACCCAGAACAACTCAGTTTAGCATGGAAATATCATTGCAACAGCTTTTATTTAGCCAGAAATCAAGAGTGTAAGTTTTTATGCGCTTAAAAGCATTTTCAGGCCGAATGAGCAAATATGCTTGTTTCTGCCAATTGCAGCAAAATACTGAAAGGAAAGTGGGTTTGCCTTCATATTTGACCCAGAACAACTCAGTTCAGCATGGAAATATCATTGCAACAGCTTTTATTTAGCCAGAAATCAAGAGTGTAAGTTTTTATGCGCTTAAAAGCATTTTCAGGCCGAATGAGCAAATATGCTTGTTTCTGCCAATTGCAGCAAAATACTGAAAGGAAAGTGGGTTTGCCTTCATATTTGACCCAGAACAACTCAGTTCAGCATGGAAATATCATTGCAACAGCTTTTATTTAGCCAGAAATCAAGAGTGTAAGTTTTCATGCGCTTAAAAGCATTTTCAGGCCGAAAGAGCAAATATGCTTGTTTCTGCCAATTGCAGCAAAATACTGAAAGGAAAGTGGGTTTGCCTTCATATTTGACCCAGAACAACTCAGTTCAGCATGGAAATATCATTGCAACAGCTTTTATTTAGCCAGAAATCAAGAGTGTAAGTTTTCATGCGCTTAAAAGCATTTTCAGGCCGAATGAGCAAATATGCTTGTTTCTGCCAATTGCAGCAAAATACTGAAAGGAAAGTGGGTTTGCCTTCATATTTGACCCAGAACAACTCAGTTCAGCATGGAAATATCATTGCAACAGCTTTTATTTAGCCAGAAATCAAGAGTGTAAGTTTTTATGCGCTTAAAAGCATTTTCAGGCCGAATGAGCTGATTTCTGCCAATTGCAGCAAAAGACTGAAAGGAAAGTGGGTTTGCCTTCATATTTGACCCAGAACAACTCAGTTCAGCATGGAAATATCATTGCAACAGCTTTTATTTAGCCAGAAATCAAGAGTGTAAGTTTTTATGCGCTTAAAAGCATTTTCAGGCCGAATGAGCAAATATGCTTGTTTCTGCCAATTGCAGCAAAATACTGAAAGGAAAGTGGGTTTGCCTTCATATTTGACCCAGAACAACTCAGTTCAGCATGGAAATATCATTGCAACAGCTTTTATTTAGCCAGAAATCAAGAGTGTAAGTTTTTATGCGCTTAAAAGCATTTTCAGGCCGAATGAGCAAATATGCTTGTTTCTGCCAATTGCAGCAAAATACTGAAAGGAAAGTGGGTTTGCCTTCATATTTGACCCAGAACAACTCAGTTCAGCATGGAAATATCATTGCAACAGCTTTTATTTAGCCAGAAATCAAGAGTGTAAGTTTTTATGCGCTTAAAAGCATTTTCAGGCCGAATGAGCAAATATGCTTGTTTCTGCCAATTGCAGCAAAATACTGAAAGGAAAGTGGGTTTGCCTTCATATTTGACCCAGAACAACTCAGTTCAGCATGGAAATATCATTGCAACAGCTTTTATTTAGCCAGAAATCAAGAGTGTAAGTTTTTATGCGCTTAAAAGCATTTTCAGGCCGAATGAGCAAATATGCTTGTTTCTGCCACTTGCATCAAAATACTGAAAGGAAAGTGGGTTTGCCTTCATATTTGACCCAGAACAACTCAGTTCAGCATGGAAATATCATTGCAACAGCTTTTATTTAGCCAGAAATCAAGAGTGTAAGTTTTTATGCGCTTAAAAGCATTTTCAGGCCGAATGAGCAAATATGCTTGTTTCTGCCAATTTCAGCAAAATACTGAAAGGAAAGTGGGTTTGCCTTCATATTTGACCCAGAACAACTCAGTTCAGCATGGAAATATCATTGCAACAGCTTTTATTTAGCCAGAAATCAAGAGTGTAAGTTTTCATGCGCTTAAAAGCATTTTCAGGCCGAATGAGCAAATATGCTTGTTTCTGCCAATTGCAGCAAAAGACTGAAAGGAAAGTGGGTTTGCCTTCATATTTGACCCAGAACAACTCAGTTCAGCATGGAAATATCATTGCAACAGCTTTTATTTAGCCAGAAATCAAGAGTGTAAGTTTTTATGCGCTTAAAAGCATTTTCAGGCCGAATGAGCTTATTTCTGCCAATTGCAGCAAAATACTGAAAGGAAAGTGGGTTTGCCTTCATATTTGACCCAGAACAACTCAGTTCAGCATGGAAATATCATTGCAACAGCTTTTATTTAGCCAGAAATCAAGAGTGTAAGTTTTTATGCGCTTAAAAGCATTTTCAGGCCGAATGAGCTGATTTCTGCCAATTGCAGCAAAATACTGAAAGGAAAGTGGGTTTGCCTTCATATTTGACCCAGAACAACTCAGTTCAGCATGGAAATATCATTGCAACAGCTTTTATTTAGCCAGAAATCAAGAGTGTAAGTTTTTATGCGCTTAAAAGCATTTTCAGGCCGAAAGAGCTGATTTCTGCCAATTGCAGCAAAATACTGAAAGGAAAGTGGGTTTGCCTTCATATTTGACCCAGAACAACTCAGTTCAGCATGGAAATATCATTGCAACAGCTTTTATTTAGCCAGAAATCAAGAGTGTAAGTTTTTATGCGCTTAAAAGCATTTTCAGGCCGAATGAGCAAATATGCTTGTTTCTGCCAATTGCAGCAAAAGACTGAAAGGAAAGTGGGTTTGCCTTCATATTTGACTCCGAACAACTCAGTTCAGCATGGAAATATCATTGCAACAGCTTTTATTTAGCCAGAAATCAACAGTGTAAGTTTTTATGCGCTTAAAAGCATTTTCAGGCCGAATGAGCAAATATGCTTGTTTCTGCCAATTGCAGCAAAAGACTGAAAGGAAAGTGGGTTTGCCTTCATATTTGACTCCGAACAACTCAGTTCAGCATGGAAATATCATTGCAACAGCTTTTATTTAGCCAGAAATCAAGAGTGTAAGTTTTTATGCGCTTAAAAGCATTTTCAGGCCGAATGAGCTGATTTCTGCCAATTGCAGCAAAATACTGAAAGGAAAGTGGGTTTGCCTTCATATTTGACCCAGAACAACTCAGTTCAGCATGGAAATATCATTGCAACAGCTTTTATTTAGCCAGAAATCAAGAGTGTAAGTTTTTATGCGCTTAAAAGCATTTTCAGGCCGAATGAGCTGATTTCTGCCAATTGCAGCAAAATACTGAAAGGAAAGTGGGTTTGCCTTCATATTTGACCCAGAACAACTCAGTTCAGCATGGAAATATCATTGCAACAGCTTTTATTTAGCCAGAAATCAAGAGTGTAAGTTTTTATGCGCTTAAAAGCATTTTCAGGCCGAAAGAGCTGATTTCTGCCAATTGCAGCAAAATACTGAAAGGAAAGTGGGTTTGCCTTCATATTTGACCCAGAACAACTCAGTTCAGCATGGAAATATCATTGCAACAGCTTTTATTTAGCCAGAAATCAAGAGTGTAAGTTTTTATGCGCTTAAAAGCATTTTCAGGCCGAATGAGCAAATATGCTTGTTTCTGCCAATTGCAGCAAAAGACTGAAAGGAAAGTGGGTTTGCCTTCATATTTGACTCCGAACAACTCAGTTCAGCATGGAAATATCATTGCAACAGCTTTTATTTAGCCAGAAATCAAGAGTGTAAGTTTAAATGCGCTTAAAAGCATTTTCAGGCCAAATGAGCTGATATCTGCCAATTGCAGCATAATGCTCAAAGGAAAGTGGGTTTGCCTTCATATTTGACTCCGAACAACTCAGTTCAGCATGGAAATATCATTGCAACAGCTTTTATTTAGCCAGAAATCAAGAGTGTAAGTTTTTATGCGCTTAAAAGCATTTTCAGGCCGAATGAGCAAATATGCTTGTTTCTGCCAATTGCAGCAAAATACTGAAAGGAAAGTGGGTTTGCCTTCATATTTGACCCAGAACAACTCAGTTCAGCATGGAAATATCTTTGCAACAGCTTTTATTTAGCCAGAAATCAAGAGTGTAAGTTTTTATGCGCTTATAAGCATTTTCAGGCCGAATGAGCAAATATGCTTGTTTCTGCCAATTGCAGCAAAATACTGAAAGGAAAGTGGGTTTGCCTTCATATTTGACCCAGAACAACTCAGTTCAGCATGGAAATATCATTGCAACAGCTTTTATTTAGCCAGAAATCAAGAGTGTAAGTTTTTATGCGCTTAAAAGCATTTTCAGGCCGAATGAGCAAATATGCTTGTTTCTGCCAATTGCAGCAAAATACTGAAAGGAAAGTGGGTTTGCCTTCATATTTGACTCCAAACAACTCAGTTCAGCATGGAAATATCATTGTAACAGCTTTTATTTAGCCAGAAATCAAGAGTGTAAGTTTAAATGCGCTTAAAAGCATTTTCAGGCCAAATGAGCTGATATCTGCCAATTGCAGCATAATACTCAAAGGAAAGTGGGTTTGCCTTCATATTTGACTCCGAACAACTCAGTTCAGCATGGAAATATCATTGCAACAGCTTTTATTTAGCCAGAAATCAAGAGTGTAAGTTTAAATGCGCTTAAAAGCATTTTCAGGCCGAATGAGCTGATTTCTGCCAATTGCAGCAAAATACTGAAAGGAAAGTGGGTTTGCCTTCATATTTGACCCAGAACAACTCAGTTCAGCATGGAAATATCATTGCAACAACTTTTATTTAGCCAGAAATCAAGAGTGTAAGTTTTTATGCGCTTAAAAGCATTTTCAGGCCGAATGAGCAAATATGCTTGTTTCTGCCAATTGCAGCAAAATACTGAAAGGAAAGTGGGTTTGCCTTCATATTTGACTCCGAACAACTCAGTTCAGCATGGAAATATCATTGCAACAGCTTTTATTTAGCCAGAAATCAAGAGTGTAAGTTTAAATGCGCTTAAAAGCATTTTCAGGCCAAATGAGCTGATATCTGCCAATTGCAGCATAATACTCAAAGGAAAGTGGGTTTGCCTTCATATTTGACTCCGAACAACTCAGTTCAGCATGGAAATATCATTGCAACAGCTTTTATTTAGCCAGAAATCAAGAGTGTAAGTTTAAATGCGCTTAAAAGCATTTTCAGGCCGAATGAGCTGATTTCTGCCAATTGCAGCAAAATACTGAAAGGAAAGTGGGTTTGCCTTCATATTTGACCCAGAACAACTCAGTTCAGCATGGAAATATCATTGCAACAGCTTTTATTTAGCCAGAAATCAAGAGTGTAAGTTTTTATGCGCTTAAAAGCATTTTCAGGCCAAATGAGCAAATATCCTTGTTTCTGCCAATTGCAGCAAAATACTGAAAGGAAAGTGGGTTTGCCTTCATATTTGACCCAGAACAACTCAGTTCAGCATGGAAATATCATTGCAACAGCTTTTATTTAGCCAGAAATCAAGAGTGTAAGTTTTTATGCGCTTAAAAGCATTTTCAGGCCGAATGAGCAAATATGCTTGTTTCTGCCAATTTCAGCAAAATACTGAAAGGAAAGTGGGTTTGCCTTCATATTTGACCCAGAACAACTCAGTTCAGCATGGAAATATCATTGCAACAGCTTTTATTTAGCCAGAAATCAAGAGTGTAAGTTTTCATGCGCTTAAAAGCATTTTCAGGCCGAATGAGCAAATATGCTTGTTTCTGCCAATTGCAGCAAAAGACTGAAAGGAAAGTGGGTTTGCCTTCATATTTGACCCAGAACAACTCAGTTCAGCATGGAAATATCATTGCAACAGCTTTTATTTAGCCAGAAATCAAGAGTGTAAGTTTTTATGCGCTTAAAAGCATTTTCAGGCCGAATGAGCTGATTTCTGCCAATTGCAGCAAAATACTGAAAGGAAAGTGGGTTTGCCTTCATATTTGACCCAGAACAACTCAGTTCAGCATGGAAATATCATTGCAACAGCTTTTATTTAGCCAGAAATCAAGAGTGTAAGTTTTTATGCGCTTAAAAGCATTTTCAGGCCGAATGAGCAAATATGCTTGTTTCTGCCAATTTCAGCAAAATACTGAAAGGAAAGTGGGTTTGCCTTCATATTTGACCCAGAACAACTCAGTTCAGCATGGAAATATCATTGCAACAGCTTTTATTTAGCCAGAAATCAAGAGTGTAAGTTTTCATGCGCTTAAAAGCATTTTCAGGCCGAATGAGCAAATATGCTTGTTTCTGCCAATTGCAGCAAAAGACTGAAAGGAAAGTGGGTTTGCCTTCATATTTGACCCAGAACAACTCAGTTCAGCATGGAAATATCATTGCAACAGCTTTTATTTAGCCAGAAATCAAGAGTGTAAGTTTTTATGCGCTTAAAAGCATTTTCAGGCCGAATGAGCTGATTTCTGCCAATTGCAGCAAAATACTGAAAGGAAAGTGGGTTTGCCTTCATATTTGACCCAGAACAACTCAGTTCAGCATGGAAATATCATTGCAACAGCTTTTATTTAGCCAGAAATCAAGAGTGTAAGTTTTTATGCGCTTAAAAGCATTTTCAGGCCGAATGAGCTGATTTCTGCCAATTGCAGCAAAATACTGAAAGGAAAGTGGGTTTGCCTTCATATTTGACCCAGAACAACTCAGTTCAGCATGGAAATATCATTGCAACAGCTTTTATTTAGCCAGAAATCAAGAGTGTAAGTTTTTATGCGCTTAAAAGCATTTTCAGGCCGAATGAGCTGATTTTTGCCAATTGCAGCAAAAGACTGAAAGGAAAGTGGGTTTGCCTTCATATTTGACCCAGAACAACTCAGTTCAGCATGGAAATATCATTGCAACAGCTTTTATTTAGCCAGAAATCAAGAGTGTAAGTTTTTATGCGCTTAAAAGCATTTTCAGGCCGAATGAGCAAATATGCTTGTTTCTGCCAATTTCAGCAAAATACTGAAAGGAAAGTGGGTTTGCCTTCATATTTGACCCAGAACAACTCAGTTCAGCATGGAAATATCATTGCAACAGCTTTTATTTAGCCAGAAATCAAGAGTGTAAGTTTTCATGCGCTTAAAAGCATTTTCAGGCCGAATGAGCAAATATGCTTGTTTCTGCCAATTGCAGCAAAAGACTGAAAGGAAAGTGGGTTTGCCTTCATATTTGACCCAGAACAACTCAGTTCAGCATGGAAATATCATTGCAACAGCTTTTATTTAGCCAGAAATCAAGAGTGTAAGTTTTTATGCGCTTAAAAGCATTTTCAGGCCGAATGAGCTGATTTCTGCCAATTGCAGCAAAATACTGAAAGGAAAGTGGGTTTGCCTTCATATTTGACCCAGAACAACTCATTTCAGCATGGAAATATCATTGCAACAGCTTTTATTTAGCCAGAAATCAAGAGTGTAAGTTTTTATGCGCTTAAAAGCATTTTCAGGCCGAATGAGCAAATATGCTTGTTTCTGCCAATTGCAGCAAAATACTGAAAGGAAAGTGGGTTTGCCTTCATATTTGACCCAGAACAACTCAGTTCAGCATGGAAATATCTTTGCAACAGCTTTTATTTAGCCAGAAATCAAGAGTGTAAGTTTTTATGCGCTTAAAAGCATTTTCAGGCTGAATGAGCAAATATGCTTGTTTCTGCCAATTGCAGCAAAATACTGAAAGGAAAGTGGGTTTGCCTTCATATTTGACCCAGAACAACTCAGTTCAGCATGGAAATATCATTGCAACAGCTTTTATTTAGCCAGAAATCAAGAGTGTAAGTTTTTATGCGCTTAAAAGCATTTTCAGGCCGAATGAGCTGATTTCTGCCAATTGCAGCAAAATACTGAAAGGAAAGTGGGTTTGCCTTCATATTTGACCCAGAACATCTCAGTTCAGCATGGAAATATCATTGCAACAGCTTTTATTTAGCCAGAAATCAAGAGTGTAAGTTTTTATGCGCTTAAAAGCATTTTCAGGCCGAATGAGCAAATATGCTTGTTTCTGCCAATTGCACCAAAAGACTGAAAGGAAAGTGGGTTTGCCTTCATATTTGACCCAGAACAACTCAGTTCAGCATGGAAATATCATTGCAACAGCTTTTATTTAGCCAGAAATCAAGAGTGTAAGTTTTTATGCGCTTAAAAGCATTTTCAGGCCGAATGAGCAAATATGCTTGTTTCTGCCAATTGCAGCAAAATACTGAAAGGAAAGTGGGTTTGCCTTCATATTTGACCCAGAACAACTCATTTCAGCATGGAAATATCATTGCAACAACTTTTATTTAGCCAGAAATCAAGAGTGTAAGTTTTTATGCGTTTAAAAGCATTTTCAGGCCGAATGAGCAAATATGCTTGTTTCTGCCAATTGCAGCAAAATACTGAAAGGAAAGTGGGTTTGCCTTCATATTTGACCCAGAACAACTCAGTTCAGCATGGAAATATCATTGCAACAGCTTTTATTTAGCCAGAAATCAAGAGTGTAAGTTTTTATGCGCTTAAAAGCATTTTCAGGCCAAATGAGCTGATATCTGCCAATTGCAGCATAATACTGAAAGGAAAGTGGGTTTGCCTTCATATTTGACACAGAACAACTCAGTTCAGCATGGAAATATCATTGCAACAGCTTTTATTTAGCCAGAAATCAAGAGTGTAAGTTTTTATGCGCTTAAAAGCATTTTCAGGCCAAATGAGCTGATATCTGCCAATTGCAGCATAATACTGAAAGGAAAGTAGGTTTGCCTTCATATTTGACACAGAACAACTCAGTTCAGCATGGAAATATCATTGCAACAGCTTTTATTTAGCCAGAAATCAAGAGTGTAAGTTTTTATGCGCTTAAAAGCATTTTCAGGCCGAATGAGCAAATATCCTTGTTTCTGCCAATTGCAGCAAAATACTGAAAGGAAAGTGGGTTTGCCTTCATATTTGACCCAGAACAACTCAGTTCAGCATGGAAATATCATTGCAACAGCTTTTATTTAGCCAGAAATCAAGAGTGTAAGTTTTTATGCGCTTAAAAGCATTTTCAGGCCGAATGAGCAAATATGCTTGTTTCTGCCAATTGCAGCAAAATACTGAAAGGAAAGTGGGTTTGCCTTCATATTTGACCCAGAACAACTCAGTTCAGCGTGGAAATATCATTGCAACAGCTTTTATTTAGCCAGAAATCAAGAGTGTAAGTTTTTATGCGCTTAAAAGCATTTTCAGGCCGAATGAGCAAATATGCTTGTTTCTGCCAATTGCAGCAAAATACTGAAAGGAAAGTGGGTTTGCCTTCATATTTGACCCAGAACAACTCAGTTCAGCATGGAAATATCATTGCAACAGCTTTTATTTAGCCAGAAATCAAGAGTGTAAGTTTTCATGCGCTTAAAAGCATTTTCAGGCCGAATGAGCTGATTTCTGCCAATTGCAGCAAAATACTGAAAGGAAAGTGGGTTTGCCTTCATATTTGACCCAGAACAACTCAGTTCAGCATGGAAATATCATTGCAACAGCTTTTATTTAGCCAGAAATCAAGAGTGTAAGTTTTTATGCGCTTAAAAGCATTTTCAGGCCGAATGAGCAAATATGCTTGTTTCTGCCAATTGCAGCAAAATACTGAAAGGAAAGTGGGTTTGCCTTCATATTTGACCCAGAACAACTCAGTTCAGCATGGAAATATCATTGCAACAGCTTTTATTTAGCCAGAAATCAAGAGTGTAAGTGTTTATGCGCTTAAAAGCATTTTCAGGCCGAATGAGCTGATTTCTGCCAATTGCAGCAAAATACTGAAAGGAAAGTGGGTTTGCCTTCATATTTGACCCAGAACAACTCAGTTCAGCATGGAAATATCATTGCAACAGCTTTTATTTAGCCAGAAATCAAGAGTGTAAGTTTTTATGCGTTTAAAAGCATTTTCAGGCTGAATGAGCAAATATGCTTGTTTCTGCCAATTGCAGTATAATACTCAAAGGAAAGTGGGTTTGCCTTCATATTTGACCCAGAACAACTCATTTCAGCATGGAAATATCATTTCAACAGCTTTTATTTAGCCAGAAATCAAGAGTGTAAGTTTTTATGCGCTTAAAAGCATTTTCAGGCCGAATGAGCAAATATTCTTGTTTCTGCCAATTGCAGCAAAATACTGAAAAGAAAATGGGTTTGCCTTCATATTTGACCCAGAACAACTCAGTTCAGCATGGAAATATCATTGCAACAGCTTTTATTTAGCCAGAAATCAAGAGTGTAAGTTTTTATGCGCTTAAAACCATTTTCAGGCCGAATGAGCAAATATCCTTGTTTCTGCCAATTGCAGCAAAATACTGAAAGGAAAGTGGGTTTGCCTTCATATTTGACCCAGAACAACTCAGTTTAGCATGGAAATATCATTGCAACAGCTTTTATTTAGCCAGAAATCAAGAGTGTAAGTTTTTATGCGCTTAAAAGCATTTTCAGGCCGAATGAGCAAATATGCTTGTTTCTGCCAATTGCAGCAAAATACTGAAAGGAAAGTGGGTTTGCCTTCATATTTGACCCAGAACAACTCAGTTCAGCATGGAAATATCATTGCAACAGCTTTTATTTAGCCAGAAATCAAGAGTGTAAGTTTTTATGCGCTTAAAAGCATTTTCAGGCCGAATGAGCAAATATGCTTGTTTCTGCCAATTGCAGCAAAATACTGAAAGGAAAGTGGGTTTGCCTTCATATTTGACCCAGAACAACTCAGTTCAGCATGGAAATATCATTGCAACAGCTTTTATTTAGCCAGAAATCAAGAGTGTAAGTTTTCATGCGCTTAAAAGCATTTTCAGGCCGAATGAGCAAATATGCTTGTTTCTGCCAATTGCAGCAAAATACTGAAAGGAAAGTGGGTTTGCCTTCATATTTGACCCAGAACAACTCAGTTCAGCATGGAAATATCATTGCAACAGCTTTTATTTAGCCAGAAATCAAGAGTGTAAGTTTTCATGCGCTTAAAAGCATTTTCAGGCCGAATGAGCAAATATGCTTGTTTCTGCCAATTGCAGCAAAAGACTGAAAGGAAAGTGGGTTTGCCTTCATATTTGACCCAGAACAACTCAGTTCAGCATGGAAATATCATTGCAACAGCTTTTATTTAGCCAGAAATCAAGAGTGTAAGTTTTTATGCGCTTAAAAGCATTTTCAGGCCGAATGAGCTGATTTCTGCCAATTGCAGCAAAAGACTGAAAGGAAAGTGGGTTTGCCTTCATATTTGACCCAGAACAACTCAGTTCAGCATGGAAATATCATTGCAACAGCTTTTATTTAGCCAGAAATCAAGAGTGTAAGTTTTTATGCGCTTAAAAGCATTTTCAGGCCGAATGAGCAAATATGCTTGTTTCTGCCAATTTCAGCAAAATACTGAAAGGAAAGTGGGTTTGCCTTCATATTTGACCCAGAACAACTCAGTTCAGCATGGAAATATCATTGCAACAGCTTTTATTTAGCCAGAAATCAAGAGTGTAAGTTTTCATGCGCTTAAAAGCATTTTCAGGCCGAATGAGCAAATATGCTTGTTTCTGCCAATTGCAGCAAAAGACTGAAAGGAAAGTGGGTTTGCCTTCATATTTGACCCAGAACAACTCAGTTCAGCATGGAAATATCATTGCAACAGCTTTTATTTAGCCAGAAATCAAGAGTGTAAGTTTTTATGCGCTTAAAAGCATTTTCAGGCCGAATGAGCAAATATGCTTGTTTCTGCCAATTGCAGCAAAATACTGAAAGGAAAGTGGGTTTGCCTTCATATTTGACCCAGAACAACTCAGTTCAGCATGGAAATATCATTGCAACAGCTTTTATTTAGCCAGAAATCAAGAGTGTAAGTTTTTATGCGCTTAAAAGCATTTTCAGGCCGAATGAGCAAATATGCTTGTTTCTGCCAATTGCAGCAAAATACTGAAAGGAAAGTGGGTTTGCCTTCATATTTGACCCAGAACAACTCAGTTCAGCATGGAAATATCATTGCAACAGCTTTTATTTAGCCAGAAATCAAGAGTGTAAGTTTTTATGCGCTTAAAAGCATTTTCAGGCCGAATGAGCAAATATGCTTGTTTCTGCCAATTGCAGCAAAATACTGAAAGGAAAGTGGGTTTGCCTTCATATTTGACCCAGAACAACTCAGTTCAGCATGGAAATATCATTGCAACAGCTTTTATTTAGCCAGAAATCAAGAGTGTAAGTTTTTATGCGCTTAAAAGCATTTTCAGGCCGAATGAGCAAATATGCTTGTTTCTGCCACTTGCATCAAAATACTGAAAGGAAAGTGGGTTTGCCTTCATATTTGACCCAGAACAACTCAGTTCAGCATGGAAATATCATTGCAACAGCTTTTATTTAGCCAGAAATCAAGAGTGTAAGTTTTTATGCGCTTAAAAGCATTTTCAGGCCGAATGAGCAAATATGCTTGTTTCTGCCAATTTCAGCAAAATACTGAAAGGAAAGTGGGTTTGCCTTCATATTTGACCCAGAACAACTCAGTTCAGCATGGAAATATCATTGCAACAGCTTTTATTTAGCCAGAAATCAAGAGTGTAAGTTTTCATGCGCTTAAAAGCATTTTCAGGCCGAATGAGCAAATATGCTTGTTTCTGCCAATTGCAGCAAAAGACTGAAAGGAAAGTGGGTTTGCCTTCATATTTGACCCAGAACAACTCAGTTCAGCATGGAAATATCATTGCAACAGCTTTTATTTAGCCAGAAATCAAGAGTGTAAGTTTTTATGCGCTTAAAAGCATTTTCAGGCCGAATGAGCTTATTTCTGCCAATTGCAGCAAAATACTGAAAGGAAAGTGGGTTTGCCTTCATATTTGACCCAGAACAACTCAGTTCAGCATGGAAATATCATTGCAACAGCTTTTATTTAGCCAGAAATCAAGAGTGTAAGTTTTTATGCGCTTAAAAGCATTTTCAGGCCGAATGAGCTGATTTCTGCCAATTGCAGCAAAATACTGAAAGGAAAGTGGGTTTGCCTTCATATTTGACCCAGAACAACTCAGTTCAGCATGGAAATATCATTGCAACAGCTTTTATTTAGCCAGAAATCAAGAGTGTAAGTTTTTATGCGCTTAAAAGCATTTTCAGGCCGAAAGAGCTGATTTCTGCCAATTGCAGCAAAATACTGAAAGGAAAGTGGGTTTGCCTTCATATTTGACCCAGAACAACTCAGTTCAGCATGGAAATATCATTGCAACAGCTTTTATTTAGCCAGAAATCAAGAGTGTAAGTTTTTATGCGCTTAAAAGCATTTTCAGGCCGAATGAGCAAATATGCTTGTTTCTGCCAATTGCAGCAAAAGACTGAAAGGAAAGTGGGTTTGCCTTCATATTTGACTCCGAACAACTCAGTTCAGCATGGAAATATCATTGCAACAGCTTTTATTTAGCCAGAAATCAACAGTGTAAGTTTTTATGCGCTTAAAAGCATTTTCAGGCCGAATGAGCAAATATGCTTGTTTCTGCCAATTGCAGCAAAAGACTGAAAGGAAAGTGGGTTTGCCTTCATATTTGACTCCGAACAACTCAGTTCAGCATGGAAATATCATTGCAACAGCTTTTATTTAGCCAGAAATCAAGAGTGTAAGTTTTTATGCGCTTAAAAGCATTTTCAGGCCGAATGAGCTGATTTCTGCCAATTGCAGCAAAATACTGAAAGGAAAGTGGGTTTGCCTTCATATTTGACCCAGAACAACTCAGTTCAGCATGGAAATATCATTGCAACAGCTTTTATTTAGCCAGAAATCAAGAGTGTAAGTTTTTATGCGCTTAAAAGCATTTTCAGGCCGAATGAGCTGATTTCTGCCAATTGCAGCAAAATACTGAAAGGAAAGTGGGTTTGCCTTCATATTTGACCCAGAACAACTCAGTTCAGCATGGAAATATCATTGCAACAGCTTTTATTTAGCCAGAAATCAAGAGTGTAAGTTTTTATGCGCTTAAAAGCATTTTCAGGCCGAAAGAGCTGATTTCTGCCAATTGCAGCAAAATACTGAAAGGAAAGTGGGTTTGCCTTCATATTTGACCCAGAACAACTCAGTTCAGCATGGAAATATCATTGCAACAGCTTTTATTTAGCCAGAAATCAAGAGTGTAAGTTTTTATGCGCTTAAAAGCATTTTCAGGCCGAATGAGCAAATATGCTTGTTTCTGCCAATTGCAGCAAAAGACTGAAAGGAAAGTGGGTTTGCCTTCATATTTGACTCCGAACAACTCAGTTCAGCATGGAAATATCATTGCAACAGCTTTTATTTAGCCAGAAATCAAGAGTGTAAGTTTAAATGCGCTTAAAAGCATTTTCAGGCCAAATGAGCTGATATCTGCCAATTGCAGCATAATGCTCAAAGGAAAGTGGGTTTGCCTTCATATTTGACTCCGAACAACTCAGTTCAGCATGGAAATATCATTGCAACAGCTTTTATTTAGCCAGAAATCAAGAGTGTAAGTTTTTATGCGCTTAAAAGCATTTTCAGGCCGAATGAGCAAATATGCTTGTTTCTGCCAATTGCAGCAAAATACTGAAAGGAAAGTGGGTTTGCCTTCATATTTGACCCAGAACAACTCAGTTCAGCATGGAAATATCTTTGCAACAGCTTTTATTTAGCCAGAAATCAAGAGTGTAAGTTTTTATGCGCTTATAAGCATTTTCAGGCCGAATGAGCAAATATGCTTGTTTCTGCCAATTGCAGCAAAATACTGAAAGGAAAGTGGGTTTGCCTTCATATTTGACCCAGAACAACTCAGTTCAGCATGGAAATATCATTGCAACAGCTTTTATTTAGCCAGAAATCAAGAGTGTAAGTTTTTATGCGCTTAAAAGCATTTTCAGGCCGAATGAGCAAATATGCTTGTTTCTGCCAATTGCAGCAAAATACTGAAAGGAAAGTGGGTTTGCCTTCATATTTGACTCCAAACAACTCAGTTCAGCATGGAAATATCATTGTAACAGCTTTTATTTAGCCAGAAATCAAGAGTGTAAGTTTAAATGCGCTTAAAAGCATTTTCAGGCCAAATGAGCTGATATCTGCCAATTGCAGCATAATACTCAAAGGAAAGTGGGTTTGCCTTCATATTTGACTCCGAACAACTCAGTTCAGCATGGAAATATCATTGCAACAGCTTTTATTTAGCCAGAAATCAAGAGTGTAAGTTTAAATGCGCTTAAAAGCATTTTCAGGCCGAATGAGCTGATTTCTGCCAATTGCAGCAAAATACTGAAAGGAAAGTGGGTTTGCCTTCATATTTGACCCAGAACAACTCAGTTCAGCATGGAAATATCATTGCAACAGCTTTTATTTAGCCAGAAATCAAGAGTGTAAGTTTTTATGCGCTTAAAAGCATTTTCAGGCCGAATGAGCAAATATGCTTGTTTCTGCCAATTGCAGCAAAATACTGAAAGGAAAGTGGGTTTGCCTTCATATTTGACTCCGAACAACTCAGTTCAGCATGGAAATATCATTGCAACAGCTTTTATTTAGCCAGAAATCAAGAGTGTAAGTTTAAATGCGCTTAAAAGCATTTTCAGGCCAAATGAGCTGATATCTGCCAATTGCAGCATAATACTCAAAGGAAAGTGGGTTTGCCTTCATATTTGACTCCGAACAACTCAGTTCAGCATGGAAATATCATTGCAACAGCTTTTATTTAGCCAGAAATCAAGAGTGTAAGTTTAAATGCGCTTAAAAGCATTTTCAGGCCGAATGAGCTGATTTCTGCCAATTGCAGCAAAATACTGAAAGGAAAGTGGGTTTGCCTTCATATTTGACCCAGAACAACTCAGTTCAGCATGGAAATATCATTGCAACAGCTTTTATTTAGCCAGAAATCAAGAGTGTAAGTTTTTATGCGCTTAAAAGCATTTTCAGGCCGAATGAGCAAATATGCTTGTTTCTGCCAATTTCAGCAAAATACTGAAAGGAAAGTGGGTTTGCCTTCATATTTGACCCAGAACAACTCAGTTCAGCATGGAAATATCATTGCAACAGCTTTTATTTAGCCAGAAATCAAGAGTGTAAGTTTTCATGCGCTTAAAAGCATTTTCAGGCCGAATGAGCAAATATGCTTGTTTCTGCCAATTGCAGCAAAAGACTGAAAGGAAAGTGGGTTTGCCTTCATATTTGACCCAGAACAACTCAGTTCAGCATGGAAATATCATTGCAACAGCTTTTATTTAGCCAGAAATCAAGAGTGTAAGTTTTTATGCGCTTAAAAGCATTTTCAGGCCGAATGAGCTGATTTCTGCCAATTGCAGCAAAATACTGAAAGGAAAGTGGGTTTGCCTTCATATTTGACCCAGAACAACTCAGTTCAGCATGGAAATATCATTGCAACAGCTTTTATTTAGCCAGAAATCAAGAGTGTAAGTTTTTATGCGCTTAAAAGCATTTTCAGGCCGAATGAGCAAATATGCTTGTTTCTGCCAATTTCAGCAAAATACTGAAAGGAAAGTGGGTTTGCCTTCATATTTGACACAGAACAACTCAGTTCAGCATGGAAATATCATTGCAACAGCTTTTATTTAGCCAGAAATCAAGAGTGTAAGTTTTCATGCGCTTAAAAGCATTTTCAGGCCGAATGAGCAAATATGCTTGTTTCTGCCAATTGCAGCAAAAGACTGAAAGGAAAGTGGGTTTGCCTTCATATTTGACCCAGAACAACTCAGTTCAGCATGGAAATATCATTGCAACAGCTTTTATTTAGCCAGAAATCAAGAGTGTAAGTTTTTATGCGCTTAAAAGCATTTTCAGGCCGAATGAGCTGATTTCTGCCAATTGCAGCAAAATACTGAAAGGAAAGTGGGTTTGCCTTCATATTTGACCCAGAACAACTCAGTTCAGCATGGAAATATCATTGCAACAGCTTTTATTTAGCCAGAAATCAAGAGTGTAAGTTTTTATGCGCTTAAAAGCATTTTCAGGCCGAATGAGCTGATTTCTGCCAATTGCAGCAAAATACTGAAAGGAAAGTGGGTTTGCCTTCATATTTGACCCAGAACAACTCAGTTCAGCATGGAAATATCATTGCAACAGCTTTTATTTAGCCAGAAATCAAGAGTGTAAGTTTTTATGCGCTTAAAAGCATTTTCAGGCCGAATGAGCTGATTTTTGCCAATTGCAGCAAAAGACTGAAAGGAAAGTGGGTTTGCCTTCATATTTGACCCAGAACAACTCAGTTCAGCATGGAAATATCATTGCAACAGCTTTTATTTAGCCAGAAATCAAGAGTGTAAGTTTTTATGCGCTTAAAAGCATTTTCAGGCCGAATGAGCAAATATGCTTGTTTCTGCCAATTTCAGCAAAATACTGAAAGGAAAGTGGGTTTGCCTTCATATTTGACCCAGAACAACTCAGTTCAGCATGGAAATATCATTGCAACAGCTTTTATTTAGCCAGAAATCAAGAGTGTAAGTTTTCATGCGCTTAAAAGCATTTTCAGGCCGAATGAGCAAATATGCTTGTTTCTGCCAATTGCAGCAAAAGACTGAAAGGAAAGTGGGTTTGCCTTCATATTTGACCCAGAAAAACTCAGTTCAGCATGGAAATATCATTGCAACAGCTTTTATTTAGCCAGAAATCAAGAGTGTAAGTTTTTATGCGCTTAAAAGCATTTTCAGGCCGAATGAGCTGATTTCTGCCAATTGCAGCAAAATACTGAAAGGAAAGTGGGTTTGCCTTCATATTTGACCCAGAACAACTCATTTCAGCATGGAAATATCATTGCAACAGCTTTTATTTAGCCAGAAATCAAGAGTGTAAGTTTTTATGCGCTTAAAAGCATTTTCAGGCCGAATGAGCAAATATGCTTGTTTCTGCCAATTGCAGCAAAATACTGAAAGGAAAGTGGGTTTGCCTTCATATTTGACCCAGAACAACTCAGTTCAGCATGGAAATATCTTTGCAACAGCTTTTATTTAGCCAGAAATCAAGAGTGTAAGTTTTTATGCGCTTAAAAGCATTTTCAGGCTGAATGAGCAAATATGCTTGTTTCTGCCAATTGCAGCAAAATACTGAAAGGAAAGTGGGTTTGCCTTCATATTTGACCCAGAACAACTCAGTTCAGCATGGAAATATCATTGCAACAGCTTTTATTTAGCCAGAAATCAAGAGTGTAAGTTTTTATGCGCTTAAAAGCATTTTCAGGCCGAATGAGCTGATTTCTGCCAATTGCAGCAAAATACTGAAAGGAAAGTGGGTTTGCCTTCATATTTGACCCAGAACATCTCAGTTCAGCATGGAAATATCATTGCAACAGCTTTTATTTAGCCAGAAATCAAGAGTGTAAGTTTTTATGCGCTTAAAAGCATTTTCAGGCCGAATGAGCAAATATGCTTGTTTCTGCCAATTGCACCAAAAGACTGAAAGGAAAGTGGGTTTGCCTTCATATTTGACCCAGAACAACTCAGTTCAGCATGGAAATATCATTGCAACAGCTTTTATTTAGCCAGAAATCAAGAGTGTAAGTTTTTATGCGCTTAAAAGCATTTTCAGGCCGAATGAGCAAATATGCTTGTTTCTGCCAATTGCAGCAAAATACTGAAAGGAAAGTGGGTTTGCCTTCATATTTGACCCAGAACAACTCATTTCAGCATGGAAATATCATTGCAACAACTTTTATTTAGCCAGAAATCAAGAGTGTAAGTTTTTATGCGTTTAAAAGCATTTTCAGGCCGAATGAGCAAATATGCTTGTTTCTGCCAATTGCAGCAAAATACTGAAAGGAAAGTGGGTTTGCCTTCATATTTGACCCAGAACAACTCAGTTCAGCATGGAAATATCATTGCAACAGCTTTTATTTAGCCAGAAATCAAGAGTGTAAGTTTTTATGCGCTTAAAAGCATTTTCAGGCCAAATGAGCTGATATCTGCCAATTGCAGCATAATACTGAAAGGAAAGTGGGTTTGCCTTCATATTTGACACAGAACAACTCAGTTCAGCATGGAAATATCATTGCAACAGCTTTTATTTAGCCAGAAATCAAGAGTGTAAGTTTTTATGCGCTTAAAAGCATTTTCAGGCCAAATGAGCTGATATCTGCCAATTGCAGCATAATACTGAAAGGAAAGTAGGTTTGCCTTCATATTTGACACAGAACAACTCAGTTCAGCATGGAAATATCATTGCAACAGCTTTTATTTAGCCAGAAATCAAGAGTGTAAGTTTTTATGCGCTTAAAAGCATTTTCAGGCCGAATGAGCAAATATCCTTGTTTCTGCCAATTGCAGCAAAATACTGAAAGGAAAGTGGGTTTGCCTTCATATTTGACCCAGAACAACTCAGTTCAGCATGGAAATATCATTGCAACAGCTTTTATTTAGCCAGAAATCAAGAGTGTAAGTTTTTATGCGCTTAAAAGCATTTTCAGGCCGAATGAGCAAATATGCTTGTTTCTGCCAATTTCAGCAAAATACTGAAAGGAAAGTGGGTTTGCCTTCATATTTGACCCAGAACAACTCAGTTCAGCATGGAAATATCATTGCAACAGCTTTTATTTAGCCAGAAATCAAGAGTGTAAGTTTTCATGCGCTTAAAAGCATTTTCAGGCCGAATGAGCAAATATGCTTGTTTCTGCCAATTGCAGCAAAAGACTGAAAGGAAAGTGGGTTTGCCTTCATATTTGACCCAGAACAACTCAGTTCAGCATGGAAATATCATTGCAACAGCTTTTATTTAGCCAGAAATCAAGAGTGTAAGTTTTCATGCGCTTAAAAGCATTTTCAGGCCGAATGAGCAAATATGCTTGTTTCTGCCAATTGCAGCAAAAGACTGAAAGGAAAGTGGGTTTGCCTTCATATTTGACCCAGAACAACTCAGCTCAGCATGGAAATATCATTGCAACAGCTTTTATTTAGCCAGAAATCAAGAGTGTAAGTTTTTATGCGCTTAAAAGCATTTTCAGGCCGAATGAGCTGATTTCTGCCAATTGCAGCAAAATACTGAAAGGAAAGTGGGTTTGCCTTCATATTTGACCCAGAACAACTCAGTTCAGCATGGAAATATCATTGCAACAGCTTTTATTTAGCGAGAAATCAAGAGTGTAAGTTTTTATGCGCTTAAAAGCATTTTCAGGCCGAATGAGCTGATTTCTGCCAATTGCAGCAAAATACTGAAAGGAAAGTGGGTTTGCCTTCATATTTGACCCAGAACAACTCAGTTCAGCATGGAAATATCATTGCAATAGCTTTTATTTAGCCAGAAATCAAGAGTGTAAGTTTTTATGCGCTTAAAAGCATTTTCAGGCCGAATGAGCAAATATGCTTGTTTCTGCCAATTGCAGCAAAAGACTGAAAGGAAAGTGGGTTTGCCTTCATATTTGACCCAGAACAATTCAGTTCAGCATGGAAATATCATTGCAACAGCTTTTATTTAGCCAGAAATCAAGAGTGTAAGTTTTTATGCGCTTAAAAGCATTTTCAGGCCGAATGAGCAAATATGCTTGTTTCTGCCAATTGCAGCAAAATACTGAAAGGAAAGTGGGTTTGCCTTCATATTTGACCCAGAAAAACTCATTTCAGCATGGAAATATCATTGCAAAAGCTTTTATTTAGCCAGAAATCAAGAGTGTAAGTTCTTATGCGCTTAAAAGCATTTTCAGGCCGAATGAGCAAATATGCTTGTTTCTGCCAATTGCAGCAAAAATACTGAAAGGAAAGTGGGTTTGCCTTCATATTTGACCCAGAACAACTCAGTTCAGCATGGAAATATCATTTCAACAGCTTTTATTTAGCCAGAAATCAAGAGTGTAAGTTTTTATGCGCTTAAAAGCATTTTCAGGCCGAATGAGCTGATTTCTGCCAATTGCAGCAAAATACTGAAAGGAAAGTGGGTTTGCCTTCATATTTGACCCAGAACAACTCAGTTCAGCATGGAAATATCATTGCAACAGCTTTTATTTAGCCAGAAATCAAGAGTGTAAGTTTTCATGCGCTTAAAAGCATTTTCAGGCCGAATGAGCTGATTTCTGCCAATTGCAGCAAAATACTGAAAGGAAAGTGGGTTTGCCTTCATATTTGACCCAGAACAACTCAGTTCAGCATGGAAATATCATTGCAACAGCTTTTATTTAGCCAGAAATCAAGAGTGTAAGTTTTTATGCGCTTAAAAGCATTTTCAGGCCGAATGAGCAAATATGCTTGTTTCTGCCAATTTCAGCAAAATACTGAAAGGAAAGTGGGTTTGCCTTCATATTTGACCCAGAACAACTCAGTTCAGCATGGAAATATCATTGCAACAGCTTTTATTTAGCCAGAAATCAAGAGTGTAAGTTTTCATGCGCTTAAAAGCATTTTCAGGCCGAATGAGCAAATATGCTTGTTTCTGCCAATTGCAGCAAAAGACTGAAAGGAAAGTGGGTTTGCCTTCATATTTGACCCAGAACAACTCAGTTCAGCATGGAAATATCATTGCAACAGCTTTTATTTAGCCAGAAATCAAGAGTGTAAGTTTTTATGCGCTTAAAAGCATTTTCAGGCCGAATGAGCTGATTTCTGCCAATTGCAGCAAAATACTGAAAGGAAAGTGGGTTTGCCTTCATATTTGACCCAGAACAACTCATTTCAGCATGGAAATATCATTGCAACAGCTTTTATTTAGCCAGAAATCAAGAGTGTAAGTTTTTATGCGCTTAAAAGCATTTTCAGGCCGAATGAGCTGATTTCTGCCAATTGCAGCAAAATACTGAAAGGAAAGTGGGTTTGCCTTCATATTTGACCCAGAACAACTCAGTTCAGCATGGAAATATCATTGCAACAGCTTTTATTTAGCCAGAAATCAAGAGTGTAAGTTTTTATGCGCTTAAAAGCATTTTCAGGCCGAATGAGCTGATTTTTGCCAATTGCAGCAAAAGACTGAAAGGAAAGTGGGTTTGCCTTCATATTTGACCCAGAACAACTCAGTTCAGCATGGAAATATCATTGCAACAGCTTTTATTTAGCCAGAAATCAAGAGTGTAAGTTTTTATGCGCTTAAAAGCATTTTCAGGCCGAATGAGCAAATATGCTTGTTTCTGCCAATTTCAGCAAAATACTGAAAGGAAAGTGGGTTTGCCTTCATATTTGACCCAGAACAACTCAGTTCAGCATGGAAATATCATTGCAACAGCTTTTATTTAGCCAGAAATCAAGAGTGTAAGTTTTCATGCGCTTAAAAGCATTTTCAGGCCGAATGAGCAAATATGCTTGTTTCTGCCAATTGCAGCAAAAGACTGAAAGGAAAGTGGGTTTGCCTTCATATTTGACCCAGAAAAACTCAGTTCAGCATGGAAATATCATTGCAACAGCTTTTATTTAGCCAGAAATCAAGAGTGTAAGTTTTTATGCGCTTAAAAGCATTTTCAGGCCGAATGAGCTGATTTCTGCCAATTGCAGCAAAATACTGAAAGGAAAGTGGGTTTGCCTTCATATTTGACCCAGAACAACTCATTTCAGCATGGAAATATCATTGCAACAGCTTTTATTTAGCCAGAAATCAAGAGTGTAAGTTTTTATGCGCTTAAAAGCATTTTCAGGCCGAATGAGCAAATATGCTTGTTTCTGCCAATTGCAGCAAAATACTGAAAGGAAAGTGGGTTTGCCTTCATATTTGACCCAGAACAACTCAGTTCAGCATGGAAATATCTTTGCAACAGCTTTTATTTAGCCAGAAATCAAGAGTGTAAGTTTTTATGCGCTTAAAAGCATTTTCAGGCTGAATGAGCAAATATGCTTGTTTCTGCCAATTGCAGCAAAATACTGAAAGGAAAGTGGGTTTGCCTTCATATTTGACCCAGAACAACTCAGTTCAGCATGGAAATATCATTGCAACAGCTTTTATTTAGCCAGAAATCAAGAGTGTAAGTTTTTATGCGCTTAAAAGCATTTTCAGGCCGAATGAGCTGATTTCTGCCAATTGCAGCAAAATACTGAAAGGAAAGTGGGTTTGCCTTCATATTTGACCCAGAACATCTCAGTTCAGCATGGAAATATCATTGCAACAGCTTTTATTTAGCCAGAAATCAAGAGTGTAAGTTTTTATGCGCTTAAAAGCATTTTCAGGCCGAATGAGCAAATATGCTTGTTTCTGCCAATTGCACCAAAAGACTGAAAGGAAAGTGGGTTTGCCTTCATATTTGACCCAGAACAACTCAGTTCAGCATGGAAATATCATTGCAACAGCTTTTATTTAGCCAGAAATCAAGAGTGTAAGTTTTTATGCGCTTAAAAGCATTTTCAGGCCGAATGAGCAGATATGCTTGTTTCTGCCAATTGCAGCAAAATACTGAAAGGAAAGTGGGTTTGCCTTCATATTTGACCCAGAACAACTCATTTCAGCATGGAAATATCATTGCAACAACTTTTATTTAGCCAGAAATCAAGAGTGTAAGTTTTTATGCGTTTAAAAGCATTTTCAGGCCGAATGAGCAAATATGCTTGTTTCTGCCAATTGCAGCAAAATACTGAAAGGAAAGTGGGTTTGCCTTCATATTTGACCCAGAACAACTCAGTTCAGCATGGAAATATCATTGCAACAGCTTTTATTTAGCCAGAAATCAAGAGTGTAAGTTTTTATGCGCTTAAAAGCATTTTCAGGCCAAATGAGCTGATATCTGCCAATTGCAGCATAATACTGAAAGGAAAGTGGGTTTGCCTTCATATTTGACACAGAACAACTCAGTTCAGCATGGAAATATCATTGCAACAGCTTTTATTTAGCCAGAAATCAAGAGTGTAAGTTTTTATGCGCTTAAAAGCATTTTCAGGCCAAATGAGCTGATATCTGCCAATTGCAGCATAATACTGAAAGGAAAGTAGGTTTGCCTTCATATTTGACACAGAACAACTCAGTTCAGCATGGAAATATCATTGCAACAGCTTTTATTTAGCCAGAAATCAAGAGTGTAAGTTTTTATGCGCTTAAAAGCATTTTCAGGCCGAATGAGCAAATATGCTTGTTTCTGCCAATTGCAGCAAAATACTGAAAGGAAAGTGGGTTTGCCTTCATATTTGACCCAGAACAACTCAGTTCAGCATGGAAATATCATTGCAACAGCTTTTATTTAGCCAGAAATCAAGAGTGTAAGTTTTTATGCGCTTAAAAGCATTTTCAGGCCGAATGAGCAAATATGCTTGTTTCTGCCAATTTCAGCAAAATACTGAAAGGAAAGTGGGTTTGCCTTCATATTTGACCCAGAACAACTCAGTTCAGCATGGAAATATCATTGCAACAGCTTTTATTTAGCCAGAAATCAAGAGTGTAAGTTTTTATGCGCTTAAAAGCATTTTCAGGCCGAATGAGCAAATATGCTTGTTTCTGCCAATTGCACCAAAAGACTGAAAGGAAAGTGGGTTTGCCTTCATATTTGACCCAGAACAACTCAGTTCAGCATGGAAATATCATTGCAACAGCTTTTATTTAGCCAGAAATCAAGAGTGTAAGTTTTTATGCGCTTAAAAGCATTTTCAGGCCGAATGAGCAAATATGCTTGTTTCTGCCAATTGCAGCAAAATACTGAAAGGAAAGTGGGTTTGCCTTCATATTTGACCCAGAACAACTCATTTCAGCATGGAAATATCATTGCAACAACTTTTATTTAGCCAGAAATCAAGAGTGTAAGTTTTTATGCGTTTAAAAGCATTTTCAGGCCGAATGAGCAAATATGCTTGTTTCTGCCAATTGCAGCAAAATACTGAAAGGAAAGTGGGTTTGCCTTCATATTTGACCCAGAACAACTCAGTTCAGCATGGAAATATCATTGCAACAGCTTTTATTTAGCCAGAAATCAAGAGTGTAAGTTTTTATGCGCTTAAAAGCATTTTCAGGCCAAATGAGCTGATATCTGCCAATTGCAGCATAATACTGAAAGGAAAGTGGGTTTGCCTTCATATTTGACCCAGAACAACTCAGTTCAGCATGGAAATATCATTGCAACAGCTTTTATTTAGCCAGAAATCAAGAGTGTAAGTTTTTATGCGCTTAAAAGCATTTTCAGGCCAAATGAGCTGATATCTGCCAATTGCAGCATAATACTGAAAGGAAAGTAGGTTTGCCTTCATATTTGACACAGAACAACTCAGTTCAGCATGGAAATATCATTGCAACAGCTTTTATTTAGCCAGAAATCAAGAGTGTAAGTTTTTATGCGCTTAAAAGCATTTTCAGGCCGAATGAGCAAATATGCTTGTTTCTGCCAATTGCAGCAAAATACTGAAAGGAAAGTGGGTTTGCCTTCATATTTGACCCAGAACAACTCAGTTCAGCATGGAAATATCATTGCAACAGCTTTTATTTAGCCAGAAATCAAGAGTGTAAGTTTTTATGCGCTTAAAAGCATTTTCAGGCCGAATGAGCAAATATGCTTGTTTCTGCCAATTTCAGCAAAATACTGAAAGGAAAGTGGGTTTGCCTTCATATTTGACCCAGAACAACTCAGTTCAGCATGGAAATATCATTGCAACAGCTTTTATTTAGCCAGAAATCAAGAGTGTAAGTTTTTATGCGCTTAAAAGCATTTTCAGGCCGAATGAGCAAATATGCTTGTTTCTGCCAATTGCACCAAAAGACTGAAAGGAAAGTGGGTTTGCCTTCATATTTGACCCAGAACAACTCAGTTCAGCATGGAAATATCATTGCAACAGCTTTTATTTAGCCAGAAATCAAGAGTGTAAGTTTTTATGCGCTTAAAAGCATTTTCAGGCCGAATGAGCAAATATGCTTGTTTCTGCCAATTGCAGCAAAATACTGAAAGGAAAGTGGGTTTGCCTTCATATTTGACCCAGAACAACTCAGTTCAGCATGGAAATATCATTGCAACAACTTTTATTTAGCCAGAAATCAAGAGTGTAAGTTTTTATGCGTTTAAAAGCATTTTCAGGCCGAATGAGCAAATATGCTTGTTTCTGCCAATTGCAGCAAAATACTGAAAGGAAAGTGGGTTTGCCTTCATATTTGACCCAGAACAACTCAGTTCAGCATGGAAATATCATTGCAACAGCTTTTATTTAGCCAGAAATCAAGAGTGTAAGTTTTTATGCGCTTAAAAGCATTTTCAGGCCAAATGAGCTGATATCTGCCAATTGCAGCATAATACTGAAAGGAAAGTGGGTTTGCCTTCATATTTGACACAGAACAACTCAGTTCAGCATGGAAATATCATTGCAACAGCTTTTATTTAGCCAGAAATCAAGAGTGTAAGTTTTTATGCGCTTAAAAGCATTTTCAGGCCAAATGAGCTGATATCTGCCAATTGCAGCATAATACTGAAAGGAAAGTAGGTTTGCCTTCATATTTGACACAGAACAACTCAGTTCAGCATGGAAATATCATTGCAACAGCTTTTATTTAGCCAGAAATCAAGAGTGTAAGTTTTTATGCGCTTAAAAGCATTTTCAGGCCGAATGAGCAAATATCCTTGTTTCTGCCAATTGCAGCAAAATACTGAAAGGAAAGTGGGTTTGCCTTCATATTTGACCCAGAACAACTCAGTTCAGCATGGAAATATCATTGCAACAGCTTTTATTTAGCCAGAAATCAAGAGTGTAAGTTTTTATGCGCTTAAAAGCATTTTCAGGCCGAATGAGCAAATATGCTTGTTTCTGCCAATTTCAGCAAAATACTGAAAGGAAAGTGGGTTTGCCTTCATATTTGACCCAGAACAACTCAGTTCAGCATGGAAATATCATTGCAACAGCTTTTATTTAGCCAGAAATCAAGAGTGTAAGTTTTCATGCGCTTAAAAGCATTTTCAGGCCGAATGAGCAAATATGCTTGTTTCTGCCAATTGCAGCAAAAGACTGAAAGGAAAGTGGGTTTGCCTTCATATTTGACCCAGAACAATTCAGTTCAGCATGGAAATATCATTGCAACAGCTTTTATTTAGCCAGAAATCAAGAGTGTAAGTTTTTATGCGCTTAAAAGCATTTTCAGGCCGAATGAGCAAATATGCTTGTTTCTGCCAATTGCAGCAAAATACTGAAAGGAAAGTGGGTTTGCCTTCATATTTGACCCAGAACAACTCAGTTCAGCATGGAAATATCATTGCAACAGCTTTTATTTAGCCAGAAGTCAAGAGTGTAAGTTTTCATGCGCTTAAAAGCATTTTCAGGCCGAATGAGCAAATATGCTTGTTTCTGCCAATTGCAGCAAAATACTGAAAGGAAAGTGGGTTTGCCTTCATATTTGACCCAGAAAAACTCATTTCAGCATGGAAATATCATTGCAAAAGCTTTTATTTAGCCAGAAATCAAGAGTGTAAGTTCTTATGCGCTTAAAAGCATTTTCAGGCCGAATGAGCAAATATGCTTGTTTCTGCCAATTGCAGCAAAAATACTGAAAGGAAAGTGGGTTTGCCTTCATATTTGACCCAGAACAACTCAGTTCAGCATGGAAATATCATTTCAACAGCTTTTATTTAGCCAGAAATCAAGAGTGTAAGTTTTTATGCGCTTAAAAGCATTTTCAGGCCGAATGAGCTGATTTCTGCCAATTGCAGCAAAATACTGAAAGGAAAGTGGGTTTGCCTTCATATTTGACCCAGAACAACTCAGTTCAGCATGGAAATATCATTGCAACAGCTTTTATTTAGCCAGAAATCAAGAGTGTAAGTTTTCATGCGCTTAAAAGCATTTTCAGGCCGAATGAGCTGATTTCTGCCAATTGCAGCAAAATACTGAAAGGAAAGTGGGTTTGCCTTCATATTTGACCCAGAACAACTCAGTTCAGCATGGAAATATCATTGCAACAGCTTTTATTTAGCCAGAAATCAAGAGTGTAAGTTTTTATGCGCTTAAAAGCATTTTCAGGCCGAATGAGCAAATATGCTTGTTTCTGCCAATTTCAGCAAAATACTGAAAGGAAAGTGGGTTTGCCTTCATATTTGACCCAGAACAACTCAGTTCAGCATGGAAATATCATTGCAACAGCTTTTATTTAGCCAGAAATCAAGAGTGTAAGTTTTCATGCGCTTAAAAGCATTTTCAGGCCGAATGAGCAAATATGCTTGTTTCTGCCAATTGCAGCAAAAGACTGAAAGGAAAGTGGGTTTGCCTTCATATTTGACCCAGAACAACTCAGTTCAGCATGGAAATATCATTGCAACAGCTTTTATTTAGCCAGAAATCAAGAGTGTAAGTTTTTATGCGCTTAAAAGCATTTTCAGGCCGAATGAGCTGATTTCTGCCAATTGCAGCAAAATACTGAAAGGAAAGTGGGTTTGCCTTCATATTTGACCCAGAACAACTCAGTTCAGCATGGAAATATCATTGCAACAGCTTTTATTTAGCCAGAAATCAAGAGTGTAAGTTTTTATGCGCTTAAAAGCATTTTCAGGCCGAATGAGCTGATTTCTGCCAATTGCAGCAAAATACTGAAAGGAAAGTGGGTTTGCCTTCATATTTGACCCAGAACAACTCAGTTCAGCATGGAAATATCATTGCAACAGCTTTTATTTAGCCAGAAATCAAGAGTGTAAGTTTTTATGCGCTTAAAAGCATTTTCAGGCCGAATGAGCTGATTTTTGCCAATTGCAGCAAAATACTGAAAGGAAAGTGGGTTTGCCTTCATATTTGACCCAGAACAACTCAGTTCAGCATGGAAATATCATTGCAACAGCTTTTATTTAGCCAGAAATCAAGAGTGTAAGTTTTTATGCGCTTAAAAGCATTTTCAGGCCGAATGAGCAAATATGCTTGTTTCTGCCAATTTCAGCAAAATACTGAAAGGAAAGTGGGTTTGCCTTCATATTTGACCCAGAACAACTCAGTTCAGCATGGAAATATCATTGCAACAGCTTTTATTTAGCCAGAAATCAAGAGTGTAAGTTTTCATGCGCTTAAAAGCATTTTCAGGCCGAATGAGCAAATATGCTTGTTTCTGCCAATTGCAGCAAAAGACTGAAAGGAAAGTGGGTTTGCCTTCATATTTGACCCAGAAAAACTCAGTTCAGCATGGAAATATCATTGCAACAGCTTTTATTTAGCCAGAAATCAAGAGTGTAAGTTTTTATGCGCTTAAAAGCATTTTCAGGCCGAATGAGCTGATTTCTGCCAATTGCAGCAAAATACTGAAAGGAAAGTGGGTTTGCCTTCATATTTGACCCAGAACAACTCATTTCAGCATGGAAATATCATTGCAACAGCTTTTATTTAGCCAGAAATCAAGAGTGTAACTTTTTATGCGCTTAAAAGCATTTTCAGGCCGAATGAGCAAATATGCTTGTTTCTGCCAATTGCAGCAAAATACTGAAAGGAAAGTGGGTTTGCCTTCATATTTGACCCAGAACAACTCAGTTCAGCATGGAAATATCTTTGCAACAGCTTTTATTTAGCCAGAAATCAAGAGTGTAAGTTTTTATGCGCTTAAAAGCATTTTCAGGCTGAATGAGCAAATATGCTTGTTTCTGCCAATTGCAGCAAAATACTGAAAGGAAAGTGGGTTTGCCTTCATATTTGACCCAGAACAACTCAGTTCAGCATGGAAATATCATTGCAACAGCTTTTATTTAGCCAGAAATCAAGAGTGTAAGTTTTTATGCGCTTAAAAGCATTTTCAGGCCGAATGAGCTGATTTCTGCCAATTGCAGCAAAATACTGAAAGGAAAGTGGGTTTGCCTTCATATTTGACCCAGAACATCTCAGTTCAGCATGGAAATATCATTGCAACAGCTTTTATTTAGCCAGAAATCAAGAGTGTAAGTTTTTATGCGCTTAAAAGCATTTTCAGGCCGAATGAGCAAATATGCTTGTTTCTGCCAATTGCACCAAAAGACTGAAAGGAAAGTGGGTTTGCCTTCATATTTGACCCAGAACAACTCAGTTCAGCATGGAAATATCATTGCAACAGCTTTTATTTAGCCAGAAATCAAGAGTGTAAGTTTTTATGCGCTTAAAAGCATTTTCAGGCCGAATGAGCAAATATCCTTGTTTCTGCCAATTGCAGCAAAATACTGAAAGGAAAGTGGGTTTGCCTTCATATTTGACACAGAACAACTCAGTTCAGCATGGAAATATCATTGCAACAGCTTTTATTTAGCCAGAAATCAAGAGTGTAAGTTTTTATGCGCTTAAAAGCATTTTCAGGCCAAATGAGCTGATATCTGCCAATTGCAGCATAATACTGAAAGGAAAGTAGGTTTGCCTTCATATTTGACACAGAACAACTCAGTTCAGCATGGAAATATCATTGCAACAGCTTTTATTTAGCCAGAAATCAAGAGTGTAAGTTTTTATGCGCTTAAAAGCATTTTCAGGCCGAATGAGCAAATATCCTTGTTTCTGCCAATTGCAGCAAAATACTGAAAGGAAAGTGGGTTTGCCTTCATATTTGACCCAGAACAACTCAGTTCAGCATGGAAATATCATTGCAACAGCTTTTATTTAGCCAGAAATCAAGAGTGTAAGTTTTTATGCGCTTAAAAGCATTTTCAGGCCGAATGAGCAAATATGCTTGTTTCTGCCAATTTCAGCAAAATACTGAAAGGAAAGTGGGTTTGCCTTCATATTTGACCCAGAACAACTCAGTTCAGCATGGAAATATCATTGCAACAGCTTTTATTTAGCCAGAAATCAAGAGTGTAAGTTTTCATGCGCTTAAAAGCATTTTCAGGCCGAATGAGCAAATATGCTTGTTTCTGCCAATTGCAGCAAAAGACTGAAAGGAAAGTGGGTTTGCCTTCATATTTGACCCAGAACAACTCAGTTCAGCATGGAAATATCATTGCAACAGCTTTTATTTAGCCAGAAATCAAGAGTGTAAGTTTTCATGCGCTTAAAAGCATTTTCAGGCCGAATGAGCAAATATGCTTGTTTCTGCCAATTGCAGCAAAAGACTGAAAGGAAAGTGGGTTTGCCTTCATATTTGACCCAGAACAACTCAGCTCAGCATGGAAATATCATTGCAACAGCTTTTATTTAGCCAGAAATCAAGAGTGTAAGTTTTTATGCGCTTAAAAGCATTTTCAGGCCGAATGAGCTGATTTCTGCCAATTGCAGCAAAATACTGAAAGGAAAGTGGGTTTGCCTTCATATTTGACCCAGAACAACTCAGTTCAGCATGGAAATATCATTGCAACAGCTTTCATTTAGCCAGAAATCAAGAGTGTAAGTTTTTATGCGCTTAAAAGCATTTTCAGGCCGAATGAGCAAATATGCTTGTTTCTGCCAATTGCAGCAAAAGACTGAAAGGAAAGTGGGTTTGCCTTCATATTTGACCCAGAACAACTCAGTTCAGCATGGAAATATCATTGCAATAGCTTTTATTTAGCCAGAAATCAAGAGTGTAAGTTTTTATGCGCTTAAAAGCATTTTCAGGCCGAATGAGCAAATATGCTTGTTTCTGCCAATTGCAGCAAAAGACTGAAAGGAAAGTGGGTTTGCCTTCATATTTGACCCAGAACAATTCAGTTCAGCATGGAAATATCATTGCAACAGCTTTTATTTAGCCAGAAATCAAGAGTGTAAGTTTTTATGCGCTTAAAAGCATTTTCAGGCCGAATGAGCTGATTTCTGCCAATTGCAGCAAAATACTGAAAGGAAAGTGGGTTTGCCTTCATATTTGACCCAGAACAACTCAGTTCAGCATGGAAATATCATTGCAACAGCTTTTATTTAGCCAGAAATCAAGAGTGTAAGTTTTCATGCGCTTAAAAGCATTTTCAGGCCGAATGAGCAAATATGCTTGTTTCTGCCAATTGCAGCAAAAGACTGAAAGGAAAGTGGGTTTGCCTTCATATTTGACCCAGAACAACTCAGTTCAGCATGGAAATATCATTGCAACAGCTTTTATTTAGCCAGAAATCAAGAGTGTAAGTTTTTATGCGCTTAAAAGCATTTTCAGGCCGAATGAGCTGATTTCTGCCAATTGCAGCAAAATACTGAAAGGAAAGTGGGTTTGCCTTCATATTTGACCCAGAACAACTCAGTTCAGCATGGAAATATCATTGCAACAGCTTTTATTTAGCCAGAAATCAAGAGTGTAAGTTTTCATGCGCTTAAAAGCATTTTCAGGCCGAATGAGCAAATATGCTTGTTTCTGCCAATTGCAGCAAAAGACTGAAAGGAAAGTGGGTTTGCCTTCATATTTGACCCAGAACAACTCAGTTCAGCATGGAAATATCATTGCAACAGCTTTTATTTAGCCAGAAATCAAGAGTGTAAGTTTTTATGCGCTTAAAAGCATTTTCAGGCCGAATGAGCTGATTTCTGCCAATTGCAGCAAAATACTGAAAGGAAAGTGGGTTTGCCTTCATATTTGACCCAGAACAACTCAGTTCAGCATGGAAATATCATTGCAACAGCTTTTATTTAGCCAGAAATCAAGAGTGTAAGTTTTTATGCGCTTAAAAGCATTTTCAGGCCGAATGAGCAAATATGCTTGTTTCTGCCAATTGCAGCAAAATACTGAAAGGAAAGTGGGTTTGCCTTCATATTTGACTCCGAACAACTCAGTTCAGCATGGAAATATCATTGCAACAGCTTTTATTTATCCAGAAATCAAGAGTGTAAGTTTAAATGCGCTTAAAAGCATTTTCAGGCCAAAAGAGCTGATATCTGCCAATTGCAGCAAAATACTGAAAGGAAAGTGGTTTGCCTTCATATTTGACCCAGAACAACTCAGTTCAGCATGGAAGTATCATTGCAACATCTTTTATTTAGCCAGAAATAAGGAGTGTTTGTTTTTATGCGCTTAAAAGCATTTTCAGGCCGAATGAGCAAATATGCTTGTTTCTGCCAATTGCAGCAAAAGACTGAAAGGAAAGTGGGTTTGCCTTCCTATTTGACCCAGAACAACTCAGTTCAGCATGGAAATATCATTGCAACAGCTTTTATTTAGCCAGAAATCAAGAGTGTAATTTTTTATGCGCTTAAAAGCATTTTCAGGCCGAATGAGCTGATTTCTGCCAATTGCAGCAACATACTGAAAGGAAAGTGGGTTTGCCTTCATATTTGACCCAGACAACTCAGTTTAGCATGGAAATATCATTGCAACAGCTTTTATTTAGCCAGAAATCAAGAGTGTAAGTTTTTATGCGCTTAAAAGCATTTTCAGGCCGAATGAGCTGATTTCTGCCAATTGCAGCAAAATACTGAAAGGAAAGTGGGTTTGCCTTCATATTTGACCCAGAACAACTCAGTTCAGCATGGAAATATCATTGCAACAGCTTTTATTTAGCCAGAAATCAAGAGTGTAAGTTTTTATGCGCTTAAAAGCATTTTCAGGCCGAATGAGCAAATATGCTTGTTTCTGCCAATTGCACCAAAATACTGAAAGGAAAGTGGGTTTGCCTTCATATTTGACCCAGAACAACTCAGTTCAGCATGGAAATATCATTGCAACAGCTTTTATTTAGCCAGAAATCAAGAGTGTAAGTTTTTATGCGCTTAAAAGCATTTTCAGGCCGAATGAGCAAATATGCTTGTTTCTGCCAATTGCAGGAAAATACTGAAAGGAAAGTGGGTTTGCCTTCATATTTGACCCAGAACAACTCAGTTCAGCATGGAAATATCATTGCAACAGCTTTTATTTAGCCAGAAATCAAGAGTGTAAGTTTTTATGCGATTAAAAGCATTTTTTTAGGCCGAATGAGCTGATTTCTGCCAATTGCA